>NC_060119.1:708431554-708734585 GCF_021461395.2 Schistocerca americana | reverse complement strand
CACATACGGTTCACGTCCACGCTGTCGCGGCATGCTACCAGTGTTAAAGACTGCGATGGAGCTCCGTATGCCACGGCAAACTGGCTGACACTGACGGCGGCGGTGCACAAATGCTGCGCAGCTAGCGCCATTCGACGGCCAACACCGCGGTTCCTGATGTGTCCACTGTGCCGTGCGTGTGATCATTGCTTGTACAGCCCTCTCGCAGTGTCCGGAGCAAGTATGGTGGGTCTGACACACCGGTGTCAATGTGTTCTTTTTTCCATTTCCAGGAGTGTAGTTTTCATGTGTTGCAGAAGGGCGTTTAATAAGACGGACTGTGTCCAGCGCGGTAGTAAACACCGCTGTTTCACCCGATAATGGGCAGGCTGCATGTCCGGCCGTCTTGTAGTCATTGTCATGTTTTGTAATACAGCACACTTACTCAACTTAAGGTTTAAGGTCAAAAGAACTTAGCAAATTTATTCACTTTGTTAAAGAGAATTTTAAGGTTAAATGCTTTGACTATCTGTAAAACACAGTTTATATATTGTTAAATAAACAAGTTGTGTGAAAAGACAATTATATTGGTGGGTCCTCCCCTCCACGTTTTCCTTAATTCCAGTATGTTCCATGTATCACCATTATCTGATCCCTCCAACCCAGTTCCACACGTGAATAGTGCATGGGAAGTATGGTTGTCGGTGAGCCTTAGTATTGTCTTTAATTTCTCGAATTTCCTCCTCGTGGCCAATGCGCGAGACGTATGTGTGTGGGGAGGAGTAATGTATTGTCAGACTCCTTCTGAAAAGTGCTGTCCCAAAATTTCAATAGTAAATCTCTCTGTTCTGCACAACGCCTCTCTTATAACGCTCTCTCGCCAGCTAAACGATCTCATGACGAAACTCGCCGCTCTTCGTTGGATCTTCTCTATCTCCTCTGTCGGTTCCACCCGACAGGGATCCCAGATAGATGAACAACACTCAAGAATCGGGCGAACAAGCGCCTTATAAGCCACTTCTTTCGTAGATGAGTTACATTTCCTTAAGATTCTTCCAGTGAATGTGAGTCTGGTGTCTGCTTTTCCTACGATCTGTTTTATATGGCCACTCCCCTTAAGGTCGCTCTGGATAGTTACGCCTAGATATTTTACGGCAGACGCTGTCGCCAGCTGTTTGTCATCAATAGTGCAGCTGTACAGTAGTAGATTTCTTTTCCTGTATATGCGGAATATGTATATTTATTTACGTTCAGAGTCAACTGCCAGAGTCTGCACCATTCATCAATTCTCTGCTGGCCGTTCTGCAAATTATTACTATCTTCTGGCGTTGCTACTTTGGTATAGACAACTGAATCATCTGCGAATAGCCTTGAAGAGTATCTTACGTTTTCTACTAGATCATTTATACGAGGGTTAAATGAAAAGTAATGCCTCCCCCTTCGTTAATTGGGTTTGGATGGGAATATTTTAATAAATCAAACGCAATTACCAATATTCACTTTTCCACATAATCACTAGCCAATTTGATACATTTCTACCAACGATGAACAAGTTTTTTGAAGAAGTCGACACTCTGTTTCCGTAACCACAGTCTCACAGTTCTCTCAATGTCTTCATCAGAAGCATAATGATGTCCCCGCGGATCGTCTTTCATTATCGCGAACAGATAGGAAGTCAGACGGTGCTAAATCTGGAATGTATGAAGGATGCCGTACGGTGGTGAGATTTAGTCTCTGAAGTTCTGCTGTGGTGGCACGTGAAGTGTGTGGTTTGGCATTGTCATGCTGCAGAAAAATGTTTCCCTTTTCCTTTACGACCCTTGTTAGCCTTCGTTTCAGAGTTCGCTGCCTTGTGGTGTAACGCTCTGAATCAATGTGTCAACATTTTGCTTGTTTAACTCGGTGGTTGCTGTCACAGGACCTCCAACTCTCTGTCACGCAGGTCAGGTGTTCCCGCCTCAGCATCTTTAAACATACTCGCCCAACGACGCTCAGTACTCACATCAGCACAGTCACCATAAACTGCTTTCATTCTCTGATGAATCTCCTTAGGGGTGACACCTTCTCCTGTTAAGAATTCATTGACTGCACATTGCTTAAATCGCATTGACCAACCGCCTGCGCACGGTTCCATACTTTACACTGTAACAACACAACCGTTCAATGCTAAGGCTTCCTGCCAACTGGAGCTGTAGAGAAGAGGCTATGGAACAAGTCAGTACCTGCCGCATACCAATGCTGCCAACTGTTGAAGGTTACGTAGGTGGAAGCATTACTTTTCAGTCAACGCTCGTACATATTGTAAACAGCAGCGGTCCTATCATACTTTCCTGTGGTACTCCGGGTATTACATTTACATCTGTCGGTTTAGTTCGGTTAAGAGCGACGTGTTGAGTTCTATTTGCAAAAAAGTCTTGAACCCAAACGCAGGTTTGCCCCGATACTCCGTCAGATCGTATTTTTTTCATTAAACGGCAATGCGGGACGGTGCCAAATGCCTTCCTGAAATCAACGAACACGGCATCAACCTGAGCGCCGTTGTCCACTGCACTGTGGATGTCATGGAGGAACAGAGCGAGCTGAGTTTCACAGGATCTCTGTTTGCGTAATCCGTGTTGATTATTAGAGAACATGTTCATTTCCCAAAAACATAATTTTTGAGCATAAATTTATTTCCATAATTCTACAACAGATTGACGTCAACGATATAGGTCTATAACGTGGATCTGTCTTACGACCTTTCTTAAAAACGAGAATGACTTGCGCTTTTTAACAGTCGTTAGGTACCTTTCGTTGCTCAAGCGGTCTACTGTAAATTACTGCTAGAAGGGGAGCAAGTTCTTTGCATAATATTAGTAGAATCTTATAGGTATCTCATCTGGTCATCTAGCCTTTCCACTACTAAGCAATTGTAGCTGCTTTTCAATTCCATAATCGGTTATCTCAATATCTGCCATTTCAATTTTCGTACGACGATTAGGGACAGTGTTAGGATCTTCCGCGGTGTAACAACTTAGGAAGACCGAATTCAATATTTCGGCCTTCTCTCTGTTATCTTCCGTATCGGTGCCGGTGCGGTCGCTGAGAGAATGAATGGATGATTTTGACCCATTTACTGATTTTACATACGACAAAACTCTCTTAGGGCTTTTACTGAGGTCGGTTGACAACGTCTTACTTTCAAAATCATTGAACGCTTATCTCACTGTTCTCCTTATGTTCATTTTCGCTTTGTTCAGCTTTTGTTTGCCAGCTAGGTTCTTACATCTCTTGAATCTGAGATGCTCTTTGTTTACCTAGCACTTTTCTAACACGGCTATTAAACCATGGTCGATCTTTCCCATCCCTTAAAATCTTAACCGAAACATACTTGTCCAGGGCATATTGAACGATGCCTTTGAATTTTTTTTCCATTTGTTTTCCACGTCTTCGTCCCCATTACTGAATATTTAATGTTGACTGCTGAGATATTCCGAAATTTGTATCCTGTCACCCTGAGCAAATATATCGTCCTGCCTTCCTTAACACTCCTTGTAGGACCCGTCGTCATAGATGCACAATTTAGGATACGATCCAGCAACAATAATAGGGATGTACAGAGGCTAGGACGACCGCCGGCGCCCGGAGGGTACGACACTTCTGGCATAAAAAAATAAATAAAAAATAAAATAAAAAATAAAATTAATAAATAAAACAGAAGGAAACGGAAAATTAAAATGGGAAAAAGGATGGAAAATCCATCAGTCGAGAGATGACATGCCTGTTGTTGTTGTTGTTGTCGTTGTTGTTGTGGTCTTCAGTCCTGAGACTGGTTTGATGCAGCTCTCCATGCTACTCTATCCTGTGCAAGCTTCTTCATCTCCCAGTACCTACTGCAACCTACATCCTTCTGAATCTGCTTAGTGTATTCATCTCTTGGTCTCCCTCTACGATTTTTACCCACCACGCTGCCCTCCAATACTAATATGGTGATCCCTTGATGCCTCAGAACATGTTCTACCAACCGATCCCTTCTTCTAGTCAAGTTGTGCCACAAACTTCTCTTCTCCCCAATTCTATTCAACACCTCGTCATTAGTTATGTGATCTACCCATCTAATCTTCTGCATTCTTTTGTAGCACCACATTTCGAAAGCTTATATTCTCTTCTTGACCAAACTATTTATCGTCCATACATGGCTACACTCCATACATATACTTTCAGAAACGACTTACTGACACTTAAATCTATACTCGATGTTAACAAATTTCTCATCTTCAGAAACACTTTCCTTGCCATTGCTAGTCTACATTTTATATCCTCTCTACTTCGACCATCATCAGTTATTTTGCTCCCCAAATAGCAAAACTCCTTTACTACTTTAAGTGTCTCATTTCCTAATCTAATTCCCTCAGCATCACCCGACTTAATTCGACTACATTTCATTATCCTCGATTTGCTTTTGTTGATGTTCATCTTATATTCTCCTTTCAAGACACTGTCCATTCTATTCAACTGCTCTTACAAGTCCTTTGCTGTCTCTGACAGAATTACAATGTCATCGGCGAACCTCAAAGTTTTTATTTCTTCCCCATGGATTTTAATACCTACTCCGATTTTTCTTTTGTTTCCTTTACTGCTTGCTCAATATACATATTGAATAACATCGGGGAGTGGCTACAACCCTGTCTCACTCCCTTCCCAACCACTGATTCCCTTTCATGCTCCTCGATTCTTATAAATGCCATCTGGTTTCTGTACAAATTGTAAATAGCCTTTCGCTCCCTATATTTTACCCCTGCCACCTTTAGAGTTTGAAAGAGAGTATTCCAGTCAACATTGTCAAAGGCTTTCTCTAACTCTACAAATGCTAGAAACGTAGGGTTGCCTTTCCTTAATCTTTCTTCTAAGATAAGTCGTAGGGTCAGTATTGTTTCACGTGTTCCAATATTTCTACGGAATCCAAACTGATCTTCCCCGAGGTCGACTTCTACCAGTTTTTCCATTCGTCTGTAAAGAATTCGAGTTAGTATTTTGCAGCTTTGACTTATTAAACTTATAATTAGGTAATTTTCACATCTGTCAACACCTGCTTTCTTTGGGATTGGAATTATTGTATTCTTCTTGAAGTCTGAGGGTATTTCGCCTGTCTCATACATCTTTTTCACCAGATGGTAGAGTTTTGTCAGGACTGGCTCTCCAAGGCAGTCAGTAGTTCTAATGGAATATTGTCTACTCCCGGGGCCTTGTTTCGACTCAGGTCTTTCAGTGCTCTGTCAAACTCTTCACGCAGTATCGTATCTCCCATTTCATCTTCATCTACATTCTCTTCCTATTTACATAATACTGTCCACAAGTACATCGCCCTTGTATAGACCCTCTATATACTCCTTCCACCTTTTTGCTTTCCCTTCTTTGCTTAGAACTGGGTTTCCATCTGAGCTCTTGACATTCATACAAGTGGTACTCTTTTCTCCAAAGGTCTCTTTAATTTTCCTGTAGGCAGTATCTATCTTACCTTTAGTGAGATAAGCCTCTACATCCTTACATTTGTCTTCTAGACATCCCTGCTTAGCCATTTTGCACATCCTGTCGATCTTATTTTTGAGACGCTTGTATTCGTTTTTGCCTGCTTCATTTACTGCATTTTTATATTTTCTCCTTTCATCAGTTAAATTTAATATTTCTTCTGCTACCCAACGATTTCTACGAGCCCTCGTCTTTTTACCTACTTGATCCTCTGCTGCCTTGAGTACTTCATTCCTCAAAGCTACCCATTCTTTTTCTACTGTGTTTCTTTCCACCATTCCTGTCAATTGTTCCCTAATGCTCTTCCTGAAACTCTGTCCAACCTCTGGTTTAGTCAGTTTATCCAGGTCTCGTCTCCTTAAATTGCCACCTTTTTTGCAGTTTCTTCAGTTTTAATCTACAGTTCATAGCCAATAAATTGTGGTCAGAGTCCACGTCTACCCCCGGAAATGTCTTACAATTTAAAACCTGGTTCCTAAATCTCTGTCTTACCATTATATAATCTATCTGATACCTTCTAGTATCTCCAGGGTTCTTCCATGTATACAATCTTCTTTCATGATTCTTGAACCAAGTGTTAGCTATGATTAAGTTGTGCTCTGTGCAAAATTCTACCATACGGCTTCCTCTTTCATTTGTTAACCCCAATCCACATTCGCCTACAACGTTTCTTTCTCTCCCTTTTCCTACTATCGAATTCCAGTCACCCATGACTATTAAATTTTCGTCTCCCTTCACTACCTGAATAATTTCTTTTATGTCATCATATATTTCATTAATTTCTTCATCATCTGCAGAGCTAGTTGGCATATAAACTTGTACTGCTGCAGTAGGCGTGGGCTTCGTGTCTATCTTGGCCACGATAATGCGTTCACTATGCTGTTTGTAGTAGCTTACCCGCACTCCTATTTTTTATTCATTATTAGACCTACTCCTGCATTACCCCTGTTTGATTTTGTATTTATAACCCTGTATTCACCTGACCAAAAGTCTTGTTCCTCCCCCCACCGAACTTCACTAATTCCCACAGCAAGGCCGTTTTGGTTAGTGTTACAAGGCCAGATCAGTCAATCATCCAGACTGTTGCCCCTACAACTACTGAAAAGGCTGCTGCCCCTCTTCAGGAACCACACGTTTGTCTGGCCTCTCAACAGATACCCCTCCGTTGTGGTTGCACCTACGGTGCGGCCATCTGTATCGCTGAGGCACGCAAGCCTCCCCACCAACAACAAGGTCCATGGTTCATGGGGGGGGGGGGGGGGGGAGGGGGGCTGTGTAGGTAGCAGATCGAAATTTCGTTAAAAGATATCGCCACAACGACAAAACGCCTGATTAGCGCTCCAGCTCCAGTTATATCCGTGTTACCATAGCCCACACTTCTACCAGCCAGGTGGCACGTCATTGATATCAAATTGATAGGCTAATTACTGTGGGAAACACGCGACAGAAGAGAAACGAAAAATTTCAGATGTGGTGCTACAGACGAATGTTGAAAATTGGATGACTGATAAGGTAAGAAATGAGGTGGTTCTGCGCAGAATTGGAGAGGAAAGGAATATGTGGAAAACACTGCCGAGGAGAAGGGACAGGATGATAGCACATCTGTTAAGCCATCAGGCACTTCCACGGTACAAGGAATGACTTCCATGGCACTAGAGGGAGATGTAGAGTATAAAAACTGTAGAGGAAGACAGAGAATGGAATACATACATCCAGAAAACAATTGAGGATGTAGGCTGCATGACGAATTCATGGTGGGCTGCATAAAACCAGTCAGAAGACTGATGACTCAAAAAAAGGGGCTAATTATTTAAATTGATCATGAGAGTTACTTTGCATGGCGAGTAATTTTTTTCCAGCAGTCGGATTACACTCACCAGGTAACTCAAATGGGAGTCTCTAGAGGGAAGACGATGTCCTTTTCATGGAACACTGTTGACAACCAACATTTGAAGCTGACCGCAGAAGGATTCTACGGCCGCCAACGCACATTTCGCGGAAGGGCCGCAAAGACGAGGTGACAGAAATTAGCCCTCGTAAGGGCGCATATAGACAATCTTTTTCACTCTCTCTATTTGCAAGTGTAACAGGAAAGGGAATGACCAATAGTGATATAGCGTACCCTGCCTCACACACCGTATGCTGGCTTGCCGAAGTAAGGATATAGATATAAATTTAAATTTAGTCTAACAATTAAGATATCGCTCGATCCATTTGTAGACATACAAAACTCTGGAAGAATATTGTCTGGCCGAGCGGTTCTAGGCGCTTCAGTCTGGAACCGCGCGACCGCTACGGTCGCAGGTTCGAATCCTGCCTCGGACATGGATGTGTGTGATGTCCTTAGGTTAGTTAGGTTTAAGTAGTTCTAAGTTCTAGGGGACTTATGACCTCAGACGTTAAGTCCCATAGTGCTCAAAGCCATTTGAGCCAAGAATATCGTCTCTTATTTAACGAGAAAACAGAAGGCGGAACTTATGCCGCTGATTATCTCTCGGTAAAAATCTTCATATTAACTCCTAATTTTCTCATTGCAGTCACTTCGAAAAATGAATGTGAGAGGTTGTGATGTGTTTGCCCACAACACTTAGAATGGACAGTATAGAGCTGACCTCTCAACTCCCCTTTGTCAGAATATCGCTTACCTGCCGTAATGTAACGAATCTTCCAGTCATCGATATACAGCATTTGAATCTATGTGATTTTCACGAGTAAGAGATGCCGTCCGCCAAGTCACAGATCCCTGCTGATTCTCTCGACATCCCATCACATTCAGACAGCACTGTTCTATTAGATAGAAGAATGTCTAGTCCTACACTTGTCACTGACTAGGTAGAGGGCTACAACTAGCTCTCTAAGGTACAGGAGGAAATTCACAGCCATTCAGAGTATACGGAGACTGCACAAAGAAATTCAATAGCATAACACCTATAATTCATCGATAATGAATGAAGGTCTATAAATATCACCCACTACATGTTCTGATCTCTTTTATCATATTCCTAAGATTACTACATTATAAATACGATAGTGTAATAGCGTGTGGGTCTTCGTTGACAGGACAGTCTCTCTCTCTCTCTCTCTCTCTCTCTCTCTCTCTCTCTCTCTCTCCGTTATTTTTGTAACATCCAGCGGAGTAAAACTATGAACTGTAAAAACTTCGCTAATGGCACCTGGTAGAGAACTCGATAAGATATTTCCACGTCTCTCTCTTCCGATATATCAATACCAAATACCGTCTGCATGTTGACAATGAGAACATTAAATGCACACGTATTGGTCAATTGGAGCATGTGCCCAGTGATTTGTACGGACCTGCGTCCGTAATGTAGGAGGACTATATCCGACAGGCTATCAGTCACAAGAGAGGGATCCTATGTTCTGCTTTCATAAGCAGTTTGATACACTGTTTTTCTGCTGTAACACAACCATAAGAGTAAGACTACAGCCTTGTACACCACCGTACATTTTTTTTTTCTACCATGACTTTGAGACCAGTGTCAAGTGCTGACGTGGCATTAACACATTTAGATCAGTCGGCTTTCACAGGAAGCTGGACATCGCATGGTGTAAGTTGAACTGCTCTCACCACACGCTAAATGGTTGAAATAAAAGACAGAGGCGGTGCTTCTTATTGACAAATGGAAACTGGCAGAGTTTGCGGCATTGTGGAGCGCTTCCAAACAGCTATCCTAAGGTGGTGACCTCTACATCTAATCTCATCTTCCAAAGTGATGGGGTAGCAGCTGTCTCAGTGTTGTGCCTCAAAGAGAGTGAGAGCACTGATTCCTGATATTGGTGGTGCATATTACACCCAACTATGTGGTCGCCGTTTTGGTGTCCTCGGTGGTAGCCATCCACCCCGCCAAATCTTTGGACATTGCGTCTTTCATTTTTATGACTTATAATGCTTAACTGCATGTGGAACAAAGGGCTATCCTGCACGACTTAAACCTATAGAGTATGGCTAGTATGCACCATCAGTTGCCAATCACACCGGTGGAGGAATTGAAGGCTTTTCATACACATAAGCGAGCGTGTAAGTATTCTCATCCCTCCACATTTTTTCGTGTTTTCATCAATTCTGCATATTGTCCAATTTTCGTAATTTTGCCATGTTTTCCGTAATTTCAACGCATTTTACTCAGTTATTAGAGGTCCAAACCGCCACACTCGACGTTTGGTCACGCCAACAAAACGTGTCATCACGTCGATCCCGTGACGCTATCAGCCAGCGACATTGCAGAAAGG
Organism: Schistocerca americana; assembly: GCF_021461395.2. Classification (NCBI taxonomy): domain Eukaryota; kingdom Metazoa; phylum Arthropoda; class Insecta; order Orthoptera; family Acrididae; genus Schistocerca; species Schistocerca americana. Next base: position 708,724,847 of record NC_060119.1, on the reverse strand, counting down.
TTCTCAATTCCTGTGTCACTGCTAAACCACCCCTTCCATTACTTTGCAAGGGTCGTGTACATGTGGAAATTTTGCGAACCGTGTTACACTGCCTGCACCACATGACGCAAATACTGTTTCTTAGTGTAGGAAATAGCCGCCAGCAGAGAGGAGGTGCAAAAACTACGTTCCTCTTTTTTTAAATTCGCTAAAATTTTATTACGATTTACTTCTCCCCCTATGTGCATGGGAGCGATAAAGTACTCTCGCATTCGTAGAATAAAGTCGGAGACTCAAACATGTAGCACTCTGCCCTCAATTTCAAAACGATCAAGCCCTTCGTTGAACCTATCAGCTAAGGACTCAGAAAAACTCTAGATGGCCTCTCCCTTGGTGTCTTGTAACTCTTCCTCTGCCTTTAACCAAACCTCGTAGTAAAATTGTCTCAGATTTAAGTTGGAACTGACCAGACTCTTTGGTTTGACGTCACGTGTGCTGGACTGCTGTTGAAATTGCTTATTTTATAGAGTTTTAGTCTGCCGTTACTTATTTTAAAATTTATTTGTGTTAATATTTGCTGTAGAAGTAACTTATTAGTGGATTTTAATTCATCTCAGTCTTTCTGTGTTACTGACTCGAGTGGACTGTTATTCCTGAGTGTGCTTACGTCGTTCATTCAAGCCTCACGCCTCAGCAGTGTGTTTACATTTCGCGGCGTGCGGTTCCAGCTGTAGCAGTTATAAAGCTAAGTACTGTCAAAATGTTTGTGCACTGTATTCGAATATTAAATTTAGTAGTTTTCAATTGTTCATCCAAACATTAGCAGTGTGTGTACATTTCGCGGCGTGCCGTTGCAGTTGTAGCGGTTCTTAAGTTCTGACAAAGTCGTTTGTGCACATTTATACATTTATTAAGTTTAGTATTTTTCAGGTGTCTCGTGCTGTTTGTGGCGAAAGAAAGGTTTAGTAAACTTTTCCAAAAGTTTGCTCACTGTTTTTTTTCGGTTTTCTGTGCGTTGAAGTCGTTTAGTAAATTTTGTGCGGATGCTACAGCTGACGTTTCTTACTGTTTCTAGTGAAATATTTCAGTAAAATTTTCATTCACTGTTTTAACTTCGTTGAGTATTCCAGCGGCCGTTTGAATTTTTGGTTTTAGCTAATAAACTGTATGAAGTTTTATTGGTATTAGTTGTGGCTTAGTATCATTAATAAAAGTTGTTGCTTTCTTAGTAGAGAGAGAATTTCGAGACCGCTGTTGTTAGTTCTCTAAATAGTTCTACTGGTGTACCTGAACTTACGCAACGTAGACGTTCAGTTTTTTTCAGTAACTGTAAAATTTTTCCATGAGCGAGAAGTGTGGTCTTTGTCGCAGGTTTATGAGTAGTGGGTTACGGTGTGGGATTTGTTCAAAGTATAGGGTGTTTCAAAATGAAAATACCGGTTTCAAGGCGTTACAGCGTTTATTACGTTCAACTTAAGAGTGACTGAAAAACGTGTTGAACGAGTGAAAGTCTTTCACGCTTAGCCCCAAGAAATATCCCCACGGAAAGTTTATGGGCCCTCTTTTTCGGTCAGTCAACTGCAACTGATGTTTCTTATCTTGATGTGCTACAGCTATGGCCCTTGCCTCAATGGGAAGAAGCTGAACAACACGTCTTTATTTGGGAGCAAGATTGTGCGCTGCCTCACTGGCATAACTCAGTACGCGACTGGCTATACGACGTTGTATCCGACCGGTGGATTGGGCGCAACGGGCCGGTTAACACAGCATTTTATGCGTGACCTCCACGTTCACACACGATCTGACGCTATCATGTGTATGTGCCTCCGATACCAACTGATCTATCCGACTTTATAAACCGTGTTATTCCAACAGTTGCTCCTGACACATTGATCAAGGTTTCGGAACAACTCGCCTATCGACTCGATATTTGAACGGTGTTCACACTGAATAATTGTAAGAAAAACTGTTTGTGTTTCCCTTTCTTTTGGTGTATTATCTATAATTGTAAGGTGAATTTAATATGTGCTACAAAGCCTTAATTACCCATGTATTCATTTTGAAACACCCTCTATTTTCATTGGGGGAGGGGGGGGTGATGCAGTTGGGAAGTCAGTGGGAATTCTAGCGAGATCCTCTCCTGGGAATGCAGAATCTGTAGAAGAAATAAGTTGATAGAGAAGCACGAGCGTAAGGTCTGTGCCCTTCATGTGCAGTTAAAGTATGCAAAGGAGAAACTAGATAGGTTGAGGAGGGTGAAGGGTGCTGGGGAATGGGAACTGGCAGTTGGCAAGAAGGCAGATAGGAGGAGGAGATATTGAGGCGGCTTTACTATGCATGTATGCAACAGATTTCATCAACTGTCAGAGATAAGTGGAGAGCATCCTCCTGTAGCTATAGGTGTAGGAAACATGCAGCAGCCTAAGTCAGTTGCAAAGTCTAACAGAAATTAGAAGGTTCTGCTGCTAGGTGGTCCGCATGGTAGATGCGTGGACCAGCAGTTGCAAGAAGTGTTGGGAAGCGAGTACCAGGTCACCAGCATTGTGAAGCCTAGTGCAGGATTGGCTCAGGTGATTAACAGCAGCCGGCCGGTGTGGACGTGCGGTTCTAGGCGCGTCAGTTTGGAACCGCGTGACCGCCACGGTCGCAGGTTCGAATCCTGCCTCGGGCATGGATGTGTGTGATGTCCTTAGGTTAGATAGGTTTAAGTAGTTCTAAGTTCTAGGGGACTGATGACCTCAGTAGTTAAGTCCCATAGTGCTCAGAGCCATTTGAACCTTTTTGATTAACAGCATAGGGGAGCTATGTAGGAATTTTACGAAAAAGGATCTGGTTGTGATTGTGGGTGGAGCAGGGGTAGTCGTGACAGAGACAGGAAATGTGATGTAGATGTTGACCTGGTAAAGATGGCTACCCCAACTGGTGGCACTGATGTGCATTTCGTGCAGCTGTTTCATCGTCATGATTGGCCTAATCTTAATGTGACTGTTAGGGGTGTTAACATGAGGCTGAAGAAGAGACTGACGGCAGAGGGCATGGGTCACATTGCTGTGGTGCCAGGTGAGTCTAACAATACATCAGGTTTCACTAGGCATGGCCTGTACCTCAGTAGGTATACGAAGTGAAACGTCCCCTTTGAAAAATTGTACGGGACTGTGCTTAACCTGACACACAATATTTTTAGCGCAACGCAATCTGACTTTCAGAAATCCCTACAAAAGAATGGCCCTGACTAACATTAACCTATACGTTTCACAAATCACTTACCTCACAAAAATCTTGGTTACTCGAACTACTGCAATACAGCGAACGCCACTACTGCCAGCTAAATAAAAGATTCAAACTACGGAAGGCACTAACTACTGATAGGCATAGTTAGCAAATGAAAGATTTTAATAGAGAACAAACAATGTATTTATTTTAATAGTCATAATATATATAGCAGTTCATGACAAATTACAAAACTCCGCCATCTCTCTCCCCACATCCACCACTGCTGGCGGCTCACCTCCAACTGCGCAACGCTACGTGCTGTTCACATCCAGCTGCCGCTGCCCAACACTACAATGGCAGACAACAATGCAAACTAGACACAGACTGCACACAGCACAGCCAGTGATTCTCACACAGAGCGCTACGTGGCGTTACCAATAAGAAAACCTAAACAGCCCACTTACATGGCCCCCATGCTCCCCACAAAAAATTTTACAAATTGTTTTGGGCAGTGGCCAATAATGATTTGATAAAATTTTTCATAATTACAATAACAAAGATATCAAATGCACACACTTATTGATACAATGTTGGTCAAAAGCTAAAATTTTCTCACAGTCTATAAAGACAGTCCTGATTCATCACAGTAAAATTACAGTGTTTTTCTGTTTTTTTCAAAGTCTGAACAGTAAAAGAGAATGCACACAGAAGTAGCAGATTTCCATGCAGTCTTGAAGAAGTAGTGTCCTTCCAACGGAAAGACAGTGCTGACTCTTGACATGCTGACAGGTAATTGGCCACAACAGAGCAAACCCACAGCAGAGTCATTCGACGTTTTGAAGAGTATTGGTAGGTAGGTCATCACAGAGCAGACCCACTGTAGTCCTGGTAGAGAGTATGGTATTGGTGGGTCACCAGAGGTGCAGACCCACTGCAGTCCTTGTAGAAATAATGGTATTTGTGGGCCATCAAAGATGCAGACTCACTGTAGTCCTTGTAGAAATAATGGTATTGGTGGGTCATCAAAGTTGCAGACCCACTGTAGTCCTTGTGGAGATGGCCAGCAGCCATCTGTTGCGATCTGTTGCGACTGTGCAGGTGCACAATCACCATCGAAGAGTCTTGTGAGAATATAGCAAGTCCATAAACCACCACTTGTCCACTCACAAAAAATTTGTTTGACATGTCCTTAGAACCAGCAATGCTGTTATCCAGTCCCTTGCTGAATTATTAACACACGTGCAAACACTATCAGTCCCTACTTCTCACATATTGTCCATATACTATGACCAACAGAAACGTGTGCAGTGAAATGTAATTTGATGAACTGGTGTCAATTACAATTTTATAACATAAAAATACAATAACAAAGGTACAAAATACATCATTAAAGAACATAACAATACAGATAACATTTGTAGTAAAACAGGCTTTACAAAAGAATGGAAATAAACATGTACATCAGTGTTACAGGAATTATGAGATAAGTAAATATATAAAATAATGAGAATAGCTTTCGAAACATTAATTTCACACTTGAGCATAGAAACAGAACAGAATTAATAATGTCTAAACACCTTTATGAAGAAAATAACATAGTATTTGAAAAGTTCTAGAACATAAATCTTATTAGCTAAACACATAAAGACAGGAAAAATACAAATACACAAGGGAACACAAACACGTAGTGGGATAACACAAGGAAAGGACAGGGTTTCTTTTACTGCAGTATTTTGCAAACAAAACTTTCTTTACTTCTCGGAGATCTCCCTTCATTTGTCATTGTTCCCAAAAAGTCCTATCTATACCTCCTTCCTGTATTCTATTCATATTTCTTTCAAAATAATTATTTCTCAGTGCACAATACTCATTTTTGCCAAATCTGTTTCTTATAGCTTCTCAATGCATTTCTTCCAATTCGTCATAGTTAGTTTCTTATATAGTCTACCCCCTCTTAAGCTAACTTAAATCTACTGAGCTCAGATGCTAAACTAAGGGACGAGGCAATGCAGCAGCATAAAACAATTAATATAAAAATCAATGACAAAAAATTCAAATTTGCAAAGCAAGCAGCATTATAGAAATCAGCAAAGCAATTGCAATATTACAACTAATATAAGGCACTGTGCAGCAAACAAGAAAAATAAATCCGTAGTAAAACTGGCTTAACAGCGTAATACAAAGTCAAATTTCGTAACATTATGCCTGGGAACCAGCAGCAGCAAATGATATAACTAGTACCTAAACAGGACAAAGCTCAAGCAGAAAAAATAGTACACTAAAGACAACAATGCATATAAGGGAAACGTCTATTCACATCTTAATGTCTATGTAATTAAAGTGGTGCACCACAAGAAGTTATTCTACCAAAAAAATTACCAAGTAGTTGAAAAGAAAATTCTGTATGCAATTCCTGTGAAGGGAAATGTCTTTTTATGCTCCTTCGTTTTTTTTTTTGATTAGATCATAAAATTATTTACTGGATCTGTAGGCATAAAATATTTATATTAGTACATATATTAAATTTTATTTTAACCAATGCTGCAGTGCAGCTAGAAACTAGATATTAAAGAAAATGAGCAAATATGTACAAAGGAAGGCATGAAACATCATTCAGTAGTCATGAGGCATTTCATAAGTTAGTAGAAAAATCTCTCAACTAGAGAGACAGTAGTCATAATCAGGTGTATAGACATAAAAATATTTCTCATCATTTCATTAGGCATTTCAGTAAATATAAATTAAGAGCTCCACAGTGTAATCATATGTTTTCAACTTCGACCATGTCGTTTTTGCGATGCTTTCTACAAAGGAACGTCAATAGCGAGGATAATGGCCTCCCTTTTTTTTTCCACCTGTACCTCTGAAAGGGGCACACGCTAATGGCTTTTTTCCAGGCGACTGTCGCCCAGCTGGGTGTCCACGACGCATTACGTGCAGGTGGTCACTTAACTTTCTTACCGAAATATTTACGACACCAGTTTCCACTACAGTGACAGTCTCATATAAAAAAATTTCACAGGTCAAGAATTTGCGTTACATGTCTGTAGAAACAAAATCCTGTAAATATAACAGATTCCAAAAAATTTTCAGTGGCATTGTAATACATTCACGCATTTACATACGTTTCATAACTCTTAAAATACGATTCTTGGTTTCCAACATCCTTTTCCACAAATCAGAGTCCCTAACCACTACTCATTATTCATATACGTATTCGTCGACACTTCTTCAATATTTCATCATAATAAATACGTAGCATAATCAAATTCCTCATTTATGGTAGCATCATCTTATTGATCATAAACATACCTCAACAGCATAATACACATCGTCGTCGTAAAAATAACATCATAACACCTCAGTCAAATCTCAAAATCGTCGTAGCTTCCTCCAATAATTTCAAAACCTAAAAAAATTCTCAGCTCATGTCAAAAGTGTCATCTGCCTCAAACGTACTTTAAAAATCATGATCCCATACCAAATACATCATTCAAAGCTCTCATAGTATCCCAATGGTTCTGAAAAATATGAGCATTTCGCAAAGTACAGACAAAATACAATTTCGTAAGTGTGAAGTTATCCAACTGTGTAATTGCGTAAACATCTGTCACTGACGTAGTAAAAAAAGTTTATCTCTCAGTTAAATGATCAGATAGCTGTGTAATTTGTGTGTTAGAGAAATATGGTACCGATGAGTAAAGTTGTATAAGCAAATACCATATTAGCTAGGGCTCCTTGTGCTTGCCAAACACATGGTACACAAAGTAAGCATGTACCCCCCTGAGGATTAATGTAATTATACCCTCAGGTGTTACAGATTACAGCAATGGAATGAAATATATCACGGAAAACCCTTGTATCATTGTTCTTCAAATATCTTAAAAAAATGCATGTTTTAAGTGCGAAATTAATCACTCAAATACGTGTCCTGTAGCGCTAAATGTGCGTCTTGTTGTAAGATAATCTCTGTGGAAGTGTCGTAGTTATCGTCCTCCGAAAGCTAAGTTCTGCAGAAGCCAATGTACTTACCTCATGATACACCAAATTTCAAGTAAATCGAAATGTTGCATTAAAATCTCATTAGCAGTACTGGTAAATGTTCTAAGTATGTGAGCCTTATAGTCGTTACGTAATCGTGCAACTAACAAGCAAGAATGTACACACACAATAACACTGTGATGTCTGTTCACTATAACAATGCATTCATAATTTCTGTTTAAAAATGTTCCCTAGGTTCTAGACTAGCATACTAGAAATGTGAAGTGAAAAGTTTTATGGCAAAGACAAAGTTAAAAAGCAGATTATCTTTCAATAAACGGGTTTACATGTGAAATGTGGTGTAAACCTTTACTCTTCCTAGTGCACAGAGTTTCAACTTCAAAGCAATTATCATGTTGTATACATCGGTAAAGAATGCTAAAATTTTTCTCAAGGCTAGCGTCTTATGTTATTTTTCTCGGAGCCAGCGGGCGCACGCGGCTGCCTGCTGTGCGAGTCATTGTCTGTCTCTTTGTTGGCGCGCGCCGTTATTGGGATTTGGAGACCTAACTTCTACAAATTCACCGTGACGAGAGGGCCCTGCCCTGTTTAAATCCCCCCAGTTCTGATGCAGTTCAGGTCTGTCGTTACGATCATACCGTCTGTCGTCATGTCGGTAGATTCCATAGTTTCTTTCTTGTCGGTCACATGGTGGAGAATTTCTCCCTGAGTCGTAACTGCGCGCTGGACCATTGCGTCTAAAGTTATTCTGTCTCCCGTAATAATAATTATTTTGGTTCCCATATTGTCTGTTTCTCTGATTGTCTCTGTGATAGTCATTACCGCGGAGAGCTGATCTTTCCCTGTAATTATTACTCTGCCAATGGTTGACATACGGGTGGTGTCTGTTTTGGTCACGATTTACGATGTAAGAATAGGCTTGTCGTGTCCAGTTATTGCTTCTGTCGTCACGGAATTCTGACGGATGTGACCTGTAGTGATTGTTTTCCTTTTTTCGCATCCCGTGACTGTCTGTGTCAATTTCTCATTCTTGTAAGAGTCCTTGAAAAGCTTCAATATCGTCTTTGCAACGCCCTGCCAAAATAATATGTCGTAAATGTTCAGGCCATTTGAGTAAGCAAATGCGGATGAGTTCTGAGGGGCTGTATAGGTTTGAAAGATACTGATTCCTATGCAACATGTCTTCAAAATATTTGACAAGACTGGAAAATTCAGATTGTTCAAAGTGTTTCATCATCATGATGCTATGTTTTACTCGGTCTTGTGTAGCTTGAGACCAATATGCTGAGAGGAAGGCATGATAAAAATCTCCTTCATTGTGGCAATCGTGAATGACCAATCGCATTCTTACAGCTGGTTCATTCTCCAAGTAGCCACACATAAATTCTAATCTGTGTTCTAACGACCAGTTGGGAGGAAAACAATGAGAGAATTGATGGAGCCATGCTTGTGGATGAATGTCGTTGCCAGAATTCTTAAATGTTTTGAATTTGCGTGTAGTAATGAACAGCTTATAGTCAAAGTCATCATGTCGGCGAGTCGGATATCAGAAATCCCTACAAAAGAATGGCCCTGACTAACATTAACCTATACGTTTCACAAATCACTTACCTCACAAAAATCTTGGTTACTCAAACTACTGCAATACAGCGAACGCCACTACTGCCAGCTAAATAAAAGATTCAAACTACGGAAGGCACTAACTACTGATAGGCATAGTTAGCAAATGAAAGATTTTAATAGAGAACAAACAATGTATTTACCTTAATAGTCATAATATATATAGCAGTTCATGACAAATTACAAAACTCCGCCATCTCTCTCCCCACATCCACCACTCCTAGCAGCTCACCTCCAACTGCGCAACGCTACGCGCTGTTCACATCCAGCTGCTGCTGCCCAACACTACAATGGCAGACAACAATGCAAACTAGACACAGACTGCACACAGCACAGCCAGTGATTCTCACACAGAGCGCTACGTGGCGTTACCAATAAGAAAACCTAAACAGCCCACTTACAGAAGGGGAGGCTGGCAAAGCTTATAGGTTACAGTGTAGTGGGTGGTGGTGGTGGTGGGATCACTCATGGAAAAATTCCTGTAGTAGTTGGTGCCAGAGCTGCACCTTTTTTAGATTGAAATCAGCTGATAGGTATACCTGCTTAAAAGAAGTCCCTCTTACTAAGAAATCACATTCACAGCCAGGTATCCAAGTACAGAAGTAATTGGCATATTTCATCAAAATATAAGAGGTATTAGAGATAAAGTTAGTGAACTGTTTCTAGATTTTGACTCTGACATTGTTGGTATATCCGAGCACCACTTAAATAATTTGACCATTCAGAGGTTTCCTTTACTAGGATACAGATTAGCTAGCTGTTTTTCACGGAGTTCCTTGCGGTGTCAGGGAGTGTCTATGTACGTAAAAACCAGTGCTCTGCGTCCATAGACGTATCACGGCACTGCACTGAACAGATATTTCAATACTGTGCAGGGGCAGTTGAAATTAGTGAAACTAGACTTCTAATTGTTGTTGTTTATAGGCCCCCTAACTCTAACTTAAGAGCATTTCTGCTGAAGCTAGAGGGGGCCTTGGTTCACTTTACAGGGAGTATCAGAAATTAGTTATATGTGGTGACTTCAATATTAATTTTGTATATGATTGTGCAAGAGAAAGGATGTTAGATCTCCTAAATATGTATATATATTAAGATGTGACCATGCAGGTCGTTAGAATGAAATCACAATGAAATGAACACCCTTAGCTGCTTACAGGCGTTGACATAACGTCAACGGGGACAGATGAAAATGTGTGCCCCGACCGGGACTCGAACCCGGGATCTCCCGCTTACATGGCAGACGCTCTATCCATCTGAGCCATCGAGGACACAGAGGATATCTCTGGCACGCCTCTCGCAAAACCCAAATTCTCAACGTATTGTCCCGCACTACACTCGTAGTTCTTTCGGACATGTCCGAAAGAACAGATACCATCTTAGTTTATATATAGTTAAGGCTCACCGGCCACTTGACCATCTTCTTCTTCTGTGCGAATGCACAAACAGTGCCCGAACTCTTACGGGAATCGGCAACGCGCCGCGAGTAATGAGTATAATGGGAGGGGGCACTACGAATGTAGTGCGGGATAATATGATGAGAATGTGGGTTTCGCGGGAGGCGTACCAGAGATAAAATCCCTGCAGTCGCGATATCCTCTGTGTCCTCGGTGGCTCAGATGGACAGCCGGCACGGAAGCTCAGCGTGTTCGGTCAGAGGGTTGCGTGCCCTCTGTAATAAAAAAAAAACTGAGTGAATCGATCAACAACGAACTTAAACCGATGTCTTACGAAGTCCACCCCGAGCAGATGCAACGAACAAAAGCGAGGAAAATGAGATTTAAAAAAATAGAAAAAAGATGGATGGAGCGTCTGCCATGTAAGCAGGAGATCCCGGGTTCGAGTCCCGGTCGGGGTACACATTTTCATCTGTCCCCGTTGACGTATGTCAACGCCTGTAAGCAGCTAAGGGTGTTTATTTCACTGTAACTTCAGATCTCCAAAACTCATATGACCTGATGCAGATTGTGTTTTTTCCAACAAGGCGGCAGGGGAATAGCAGCACAATCATAGAAAATATTTTTATTCATTCTTCATTACTGGGTGAGCATTCTGTTAGTAAAATGGTTAATGGACTTTCAGATCATGATGCACAAATTTTAACACTAAAAGTGTTTTGTACTCAAACAAAGTCACATGTAATTATAAACTATGTATGGAAGCTAATCCAATGGCAAATAGAGAGTTTTTTAAACCTCCTTGAGGAACAAGAGTGGCAGTATGTTTATAATGCTGATAACAAATGACAAATATAATGCTTTTCTTAGCACATTTCTTATGCACTTTAAGAGTTGTTTTCTGCTAGAACGTTCTAAACTGGGTACTAGCAGTAAAAGGAAGCTTGGGTGGCTGACTAGTGAGATAAGGATATCATGTAGAACAAAGCAGGAATTATATAAAAATGTTAGAAGTAGGCACAATCTAGCTACAGTAGCCCATTACAAACAGTATTGTAAGGCGCTTAAAATATTATTAGGAAGGCAAAGAGTATGTGGTACGCATATAGAATAGCTAATTCACAGGATAAAATTAAAACCACGTGGTGAGTTATGAAAGAAGTGTCTAGTTAGCAGCACAAGGTCGACAATACAAAGTCATTTCATAGTAAAAATATTCCTGATACTGATAAGTCAGATATATGTACAGTATTTAACGATCATTTTCTGAGCACTGCTTGTGAATTAAATAAAAACTTAGTTTCTACAGGGAATTATATAACTTTCTTGGAAGATACCTTTCCGATTGCCTGAAATACTCCTGTCATACCGACAAGGGGGAGATTGAGTCAGTAATTAAATCACTGAAGACTAAGGATTCTCATAGATTTAATGGAGTGCCTAGCAGAATATTAAAGTATTGTGCTGCACATGTTAGCCCTGTACTGAGCCATATTTGTAATTTTTTCCTTTAAGAATGGTCGGTTACCTGAACAGTTAAAGTACATAGTAGTAAACCCACTTTACAAAAAGGGAGAAAGGAATAATTTAGCCAATTTTAGACCAATTTCTCCGTATTAGTGTTTCCTAAAGTTATTGAAAAGGGCGTGTATGTAAGGATAATTCATCATTTTATATCATATAATTTGCTATCAAATGCAAAGTTCGCCTTTAGGAGTCGTTGAACAACGTTATGTATAGGAAGGTGGGGCAGAGGGTGTGTTACTGTGAACAGTTCGGTGACCGGGTTGTTCTAATCAGAATCGACAGCAGACCAACACCGACAACGATAGTTCAGGTATACATGCCGACGTCGCAAGCTGAAGATGAACAGATAGAGAAAGTGTATGAGGATATTGAAAGGGTAATGCGGTATGTAAAGGGGGACGAAAATCTAATAGTCATGGGCGACTGGAATGCAGTTGTAGGGGAAGGAGTAGAAGAAAAGGTTACAGGAGAATATGGGCTTGGGACAAGGAATGAAAGAAGAGAAAGACTAATTGAGTTCTGTAACAAGTTTCAGCTAGTAATAGCGAATACCCTGTTCAAGAATCAGAAGAGGAGGAGGTGTACTTGGAAAAGGCCGGGAGATACGGGAAGATTTCAATTAGATTACATCATGGTCAGACAGATTCCGAAATCAGATACTGGATTGTAAGGCGTACCCAGGAGCAGATATAGACTCAGATCACAATATAGTAGTGATGAAGAGTAGGCTGAAGTTCAAGACATTAGTCAGGAAGAATCAATACGCAAAGAAGTGGGATACGGAAGTACTAAGGAATGACGAGATACGTTTGAAGTTCTCTAACGCTATAGATACAGCAATAAGGAATAGCGCAGTAGGCAGTACAGTTGAAGAGGAATGGACATCTCTAAAAAGGGCCATCACAGAAGTTAGGAAGGAAATCATAGGTACAAAGAAGGTAGCTGCGAAGAAACCATGGGTAACAGAAGAAATACTTCAGTTGATTGATGAAAGGAGGAAGTACAAACATGTTCCGGGAAAATCAGGAATACCGAAATACAAGTCGCTGAGGAATGAAATAAATAGGAAGTGCAGGGAAAATGTGAAGACATCGAAAAAGATATGATTCTCGGAAGGACAGACTCAGCATACAGGAAAGTCAAAACAACCTTTGGTGACATTAAAAGCAACGGTGGTAACATTAAGAGTGCAACTGGAATTCCACTGTTAAATGCAGAGGAGAGAGCAGATAGGTGGAAAGAATACATTGAAAGCCTCTATGAGGGTGAAGATTTGTCTGATGTGATAGAAGAAGAAATAGGAGTCGATTTAGAAGAGATGGGGATCCAGTATTAGAATCGGAATTTAAAAGAGCTTTGGAGGACTTACGGTCAAATAAGGCAGAAGGGATAGATAACATTCCATGATTTCTAAAATCATTGGGGGAAGTGGCAACAAAACGACTATTCACGTTGGTGTGTAGAATATATGAGTCTGGCGAAATACCATCTGACTTTCGGAAAAGCATCATTCACACAATTCCGAAGACTGCAAGAGCTGACATGTGCGAGAATTATCACACAATCAGCTTAACAGCTCATGCATCGAAGCTGCTTACAAGAATAATATACAGAAGAATGGAAAAGAAAATTGAGAATGCGCTAGGTAACGATCGGTTTGGCTTTAGGAAAAGTAAAGGGACGAGAGAGGCAATTTTGACGTTACAGCTAATAATGGAAGCAAGGCTAAAGAAAAATCAAGACACTTTCATAGGATTTGTCGACCTGGAAAAAGCGTTCGACAATATAAAATGGTGCAAGCTGTTCGAGATTCTGAAAAAAGTAGGGGTAAGCTATAGGGAGAGATGGGTCTTATACAATATGTACAACAACCAAGAGGGAATAATAAGAGTGGACGATCAAGAATGAAGTGCTCGTATTAAGAAGGGTGTAAGACAAGGCTGTAGCCTTTCGCCCCTACTCTTCAATCTGTACATCGAGGAAGCAATGATGGAAATAAAAGAAAGGTTCAGGAGTGGAATTAAAATACAAGGTGAAAGGATATCAATGATACGATTCGCTGATGACATTGCTATCCTGAGTGAAAGTGAAGAAGAATTAAATGATCTGCTGAACGGAATGAACAGTCTAATGAGTACACAGTATGGTTTGAGAGTAAATCGGAGAAAGACGAAGGTAATGAGTAGTAGTAGAAATGAAAACAGCGAGAAATTTAACATCAGGATTGATGGTCACGAAGTCAATGCGGTTAAGGAATTCTGCTACCTAGGCAGTAAAATAACCTATGACGGGCGGAGCAAGGAGGACATCAAAAGCAGACTCGCTATGGCAAAAAAGGCATTTCTGGCCAAGAGAAGTCTACTAATATCAAATACCGGCCTTAATTTGAGGAAGAAATTTCTGAGGATGTACGTCTGGAGTACAGCATTGTATGGTAGCGAAACATGGACTGTGGGAAAACCGGAACAGAAGAGAATCTAAGCATTTGAGATGTGGTGCTATAGACGAATGTTGAAAATTAGGTGGACTGATAAGGTAAGGAATGAGGAGGTTCTACGCAGAATTGGAGAGGAAAGGAATATGTGGAAAACACTGATAAGGAGAAGGGACAGGATGATAGGACATCTGCTAAGACATGAGGGAATGACTTCCATGGTACTAGAGGGAGCTGTAGAGGGCAAAAACCGTAGAGGAAGACAGAGATTGGAATACGTCAAGCAAATAATTGAGGACATAGGTTGCAAGCGCTACTCTGAGATGAAGAGGTTAGCACAGGAAAGGAATTCATGGCGGGCCGCATCAAACCAGTCAGTAGACTGATGACAAAAAAAGAAAAAAAAAATGACCAACTCAGAATGCTATATTTTCTTTTTCTCTGTGAGGTACTGGATGGATTAAACAAAAGGTTCCGGACACTAGGCATATTTTTTTCATTTAACTAAGGTGTTTGGTTGTGTTGATCACAAAATATTGCTCCAGAAGTTGGACCATTACGGAATATGGGTGGAATATGGGAAGTAGCTCACAGTTGGTTCACCTCTTAGTTTAACAACAGGCAGCAAAAGGTCATTATTCACAGTGTTGAGAATGGCTGTGATGCGGGGTCTGAGTGGGGTACAGTTAAATGGGGGTGCCGCAGGGATCAGTGTTGGGGCCACTCATGTTCCTCATTTATATAAAAGATGTGCCCTCTAGTATTACGAGTAACTCAAAAATATTGCTGTTTGCTGATGACACTAACTTGGTAGTAAAGGATGTTGTGTGCAACATAGGCTCAGTTTCAAATAGTGCAGTTCATGACATAAGTTCATGGCTTGTAGAAAACAAACTAACGCTAAATCACAGTAAGACCCAGTTTTTACAGTTTCTGATACACAATTCAACAAATCCTGATGTTTTAATTTCACAGAATGGGCATATGATAAGTGAAACTGAACAGTTCAAATATGTAGGTGCTCAGATAGACATTAAACTGTCATGGAAAGCTCATGTTCAGGATCTTGTTCAAAGACTTAATGCTGCCATTTTTACTATTCGAACAATATCTGAAGTAAGTGATCGTTTGGCACGAAAATTAGTCTACTTTGCTTATTTTCATTCGCTTATGTTGTACGTTATTACAGTTTGGCGTAACTCTTCCCATTCTAAAAGAATATGTTTTGCTCAGGAATGGGCAGTTCGGCCAATAAGTGGTTTAAATTCGTGAACCTATTGTCAACCCGTGATCAATAGTCTGAGTATTATGACATGTCTTTCTCAATATTTATATATTCTTTACTATCGTTTCTTGTTAACAGTATCAGCTTATTCCCAAGAATTAACAGCTTTCACTCAGTTAACATTCGGCAGAAATCAAATCTGCATTTGGATCACACCTCCTTAACTCTTGTGCAGAAAGGTATGCAGTATACTGCTGCATCCACACCACAAGAATTCAAAAATCTTACCAGTAATCCATGTCCTTTCAAATCGAAACTGAAGAGTTTCCTCATGGGTCACTCCTTCTATTCTGTTGAGAAGTTCCTTGAAAAATTAAGCTGATTCTTATGTTATATTGTTGATTCTGTTTAGTTACACTTACGGCTTGATTTCTTTAGGGTTCATAAACATTTTATTTATCTGTTATTATTTTTACGTTGAAGTTTCATGTACTCTCACGTCCCATTACCTTGGAGATTCGCTCATCATTTTGGTCTTATGAAACTAGCCATATAAATGAAATAAAAGTAGGAGGCTACAGTCTACGTCTTGTGTAGGAACAGAAAGAGCTGAATTGGACGTAATCAATATACTTAGACATTTTGCTTTCGCAAAGAGTATAAAAGTGTTCCAAACTTGTACTGACAGACACTGGTGATGTATACCGGTATTCTCGTTCCAATACTGTAACTGCCATTTTCCAAAGACTGTTCCATACCATTCTTACTCGTATCACCTGTCCAAATGCAAAATACATCTGTAGATGCTCACGTACTGAGGAGTTTAACTAAACTTATTTGTGTATAGTAGATACGAGCCTGATACATTGGAGAGTATTGTGGTGATGAAATAGATAGATATAGTAGGGGTCAGTGAAGTGAAGTGGAAAGAAAACAAGGCTTTCTGGTCAGATGAGTATAGGGTAATATCAACGGCACCAGAGAATGGTATAAAAGGAGTAAGATTCGTTATGAATAGGAAGGTAGGGCAGAGAGTATGTTACTGAGAACAGTTCAGTGACACAGAATCGACAGCAAACCAACACTGACTACGATAGTTCTGGTACACATGCCGACGTCGCAAACTGAAGATGAAGAGATAGTGTATGAGGATATTTAAAGGGTAATACAGTATGTAAAGGGGGATGAAAATCTAATAGTCATGGAGGACTGGAATGCAGTTGTAGGGGAAGGAGTAGAAGAAAAGGTTACAGGAAGATATGGGCTTGGGACAAGGAATGAAAGAAGAGAAAGACTAATTGAGTTCTGTAACAAGTTTCAGCTAGTAAGAACGAATACCCTGTTCAAGAATCACAAGAGGAGGAGGTATACTTGGAAAAGGCCAGGTGATACAGGAAGATTAGATAACATCATGGTCAGACAGAGATTCCGAAATCTGATACTGTATTGCAAGGCGTACCCAGGGGCAGATATAGACTGAGATCACAATATAATAGTGATGAAGAATAGGCTGAAGTTTAAGACATTAGTCAGGAAGAATCAATACCCAAAGAAGTGGTACATAGAAGTACTAAGAAATGAAGAGATACGCTTGAAGTTTTCTAAAGCTGTAGATACAGCAGTAAGGAATAGCTCAGAAGGCAGTACAGTTGAAGAGGAATGGAAATTTCTGAAAAGGGCCATCACAGAAGTTGGAAAGAAAAACATAGGTACAAAGAAGGTAACTGCGAAGAAACCATGGATAACAGAAGAAATACTACATTTAATTGATGAAAGGAGGAAGTACAAAAATGTTCCGGGAAATTCAGGAATACAGAAACACAAGTCGCTGAGGAATGAATTAAAGAGGAATTAAGGGAGGCTAACACGAAATGGCTCCATGAAAAATGTGAAGACATAGAAAAAGAAATGATTGTCAGAAAGACAGACTCGGCATACAGGAAAGTCAAAACAACATACGGTGACAGTAAAAGCAAGGGTGGTAACATCAAGAGTGCAACGGGAATGTCACTGTTAAATGCAGAGGAGAGAGCGGATAGGTAGAAAAAATACATTGAAAGCCTCTATGAGGGGAAAGATTTGTCTGATGTGCTAGAAGAAGAAACAGGAGTCGATTTAGAAGAGATAGGGGATCCAGTATTAGAATCAGAATTTAAAAGAGCTTTGAAGGACTTGTCAAGTAAGGCAGAAGGTATAGATAATATTCCATCAGAATTTCTAAAATCAGTGGGGGAAGTGGCAAAAACAAATAGAAAAAAGACTATTCATGTTGGTGTGTAGAATGTATGAGCTGACTTTCGGAAAAATATCATCCACACAATTCCGAAGACTGCAAGAGCTGACAAGTGCGAGAATTATCTCAAAATCAGCTTAACAGCTCATGCATCCAGGTTACTTACAAGAATAATATACAGAAGAATGAAAAAGGAAATTGAGAATGCGCTAGCTGACGATCGGTTTGGCTTTAGGAAAAATAAAGGCACTAGAGAGGCAATTCTGACGTTGCGGTTAATAATGGAAGCAAGACTAAAGAAAAATCAAGACACTTTCATAGGATTTGTCGACCTGGAAAAAGCGTTCGACAATGTAAAATGGTGCAAGCTGTTCGAGATTCTGAAAAAAGTAGGGGTAAGCTATAGGGAGAGACGGGTCTTATACAATATGTACAACAACCAAGAGGGAATAATGAGAGTGGACGATCAAGAACGAAGTGCTCGTATTAAGAAGGGTGTAAGACAAGGCTGTAGCCTTTCGCCCCTACTCTTCAATCTGTACATCGAGGAAGCAATGATGGAAATAAAAGAAAGGTTCAGGAGTGGAATTAAAATACAAGGTGAAAGGATATCAATGATACGATTCGCTGATGACATTGCTATCCAGAGTGAAAGTGAAGAAGAATTAAATGATCTGCTGAACGGAATGAACAGTCTAATGAGTATACAGTATGGTTTGAGAGTAAATCGGAGAAAGACGAAGGTAATGAGTAGTAGTAGAAATGAAAACAGCGAGAAATTTAACATCAGGATTGATGGTCACGAAGTCAATGAGGTTAAGGAATTCTGCTACCTAAGCAGTAAAATAACCAATGACGGGCGGAGCAAGGAGGACATCAAAAGCAGACTCGCTATGGCAAAAAAGGCATTCCTGGCCAAGAGAAGTCTACTAATATCAAATATCGGCCTTAATTTGAGGAAGAAATTTCTGAGAATGTACGTCTGGAGTACATGAAACATGGACTGTGGGAAAACCGGAACAGAAGAGAATCGAAGCATTTGAGATGTGGTGCTACAGACGAATGTTGAAAATTAGGTGGACTGATAAGGTAAGGAATGAGGAGGTTCTAAGCAGAATTGGAGAGGAAAGGAATATGTGGAAAACACTGATAAGGAGAAGGGACAGGATGATAGGACATCTGCTAAGGCATCAAGGAATGACTTCCATGGTTCTAGAGGCAGCTGTAGAGGGCAAAAACTGTAGAGCAAGACAGAGCTTGGAATACATCCAGCAAATAATTGAGGCCGTAGGTTGCAAATTCTGCTTTGAGACTAAGAGGTTAGCACAGGAGAGGAATTCATGGTGGGCCGTATCAAACCAGTCAGAAGACTGATGACCAAAAAAAATTAATAAATAAAAAATAACAGACGATCGAGAAAAAGAAGAAACGCGTAATTTATGCATAATGGAGCTTCAGATGGAAGGCATTTGAGACATTTTACGTAAATCTCTAGTGCTCTCAATTCCGTAGAATTATTGTAGTGTTTAGATTTTATACGAAGGACGTATTGGGAAGAGAGAAATTATCGTAGACTGTAAACTCACACTCCAGAGCTTACACGGTTCTACATTTAAGCATGCTACAATATTAAAGCAGTATGGTTTTCGATATATTATTTATGTGGAATGAAACGCTCTTAATACTCCACCGTAGGAAATATATTTGCAACACATGACATACATCCACCCTTCAAGTATTCTATCCCACTCATCTCCCTCACTATGGTATGAAACGTTAATACGATAAAACTAATACCTTCCACATCAAAGGAGAAAAAGAAATGTAAATTGTTTGAGATCCATTCACTATATAGCTTTCCAGAGGTACATAGAGCCCACTGTCACATCTGATTACAGCTCAGAAATTGTGTCATACTCGCATCACTCCTATAAAATGATCATCAGCTATGGAAAATGCATGAAACAAAGATATCTCATGAGGAAAGAGACGAATGCCTAGCTAGCAGCGCTGTTTGTCATGTGAATTTACACGCCGTGCTGCTCTAACTCTGTGAACAGACCACACTCTCTTCCACATACATCTGTCAAGCATATGTATACACAGGGATTGCAGCACCTAACAAACCCCTGTCACTATCTTACAATCACTGCAGTTATGAAACTTTTAAGGTGGCAAGAACTATGCCCCTTACATGAAGTCATTGAAGAACACCGAACTCACGTTGAGCGAACAGTAGGGCTGAACAAAAATGACTGACAAGACACAATGCATCTTGTAGAGGGTATAGTATGGACATATTGGAATAATTAATGTCGGGTGATGGTTTTAAAGTAATTTACGTGACATGAAAACTTTGTGGAAACATGTCGATTTACTGGAGGCTAGTTTATCCCAGGGAAGTATTCAGAGTTGACCACGGCCAGGGGCGTGCGCATCTGGGGAGCAGCGAAGGGAAGCGGCAATAGGCAGCTTAGGGCGGCTCAAACACTGAGAAATCGGTAACGGGGCGCGGCCTCCAGCTGCCTTAAGATGAGTGACAGTGAGGGGATGGTTGACCCACTATAGCAACTTCACGCTGAATTCACGGTCCGCAGAGTCTGAAGTAAATAAGGTGAAGAGTGACAGAATGAAATACGCCGGCCTCCGATGGTAACATAGGACCGAGGAATTTGAAGTACTCTCCTGGAGTCAGAATTCCGGAAAAATTGGTGTTTTGTGCAGACGCTAACCTTGATGGGTGGCCTGGGAGGAGCTAAATAGCAGAAGTTGAGAGGAAGGGAAATTTTGTGGGAATTTGTTCACTTCCCAGAGCAGGCATTGGTCGGGACTTTGAAGCGACGCATAATTAACGCTGCAATTGGCGTAAATGATTTTGCTGGAGGGGAAACCAAGGCGAAGAGCGGACTGGCAGAAGTCTCTGTAAAGGTCTTCCGTTCCCAGCTTGCCTAGAGGGCGGATGTGGCGATCTTTACTCAGCTTGCCTGAGAGAGAGTGAGCATCTCTGCAGTTTAGGACTTAGCAAATGGAACGATTGAGCTTGATGATAGAAAGTTTTGGTTCAGCTATGTACTGAGCAAGATAGCTAGGAGTGAATAGACGAGTGCAGCCTTGCAGCACCACGAGGTCGGCCGACGTCCACACAACGACGCCGCTCCGCCACGCTGTATTTGGTGATATTGTGCCCTCTCCGGCCACTGATTAATTTGTTGGATCACGTCGGCAAAGTTTCCACGAGGGTTTCATGGGCCGTGTATTGTAGAATTCTACTCGCACTTCGCATTACGCCTGGGTCAGTCGATGGAATTACTTTTGAGTTATCGCGCTTTACTCCACGCAAGCGCAATTTATTACCACTGCCTGATAGGAGAGTCTTGTAATGCGATGATTGAAGGTCGGGAGTTAAAATAAATTTGTGCTAATCGACTGCATCTGTTTTCAATCAAATAGTTGAAATCCCAAGTCACTTTCTTAATTAATTTTATGTTCAACATTTGCATCTGGTGTTCAATAGCTGAATATAACATCAATGTGCACCCCTTTTTAATTAAAAGTGATCAATTCTGAATAAATTAATGTCAACACTGCCACAGCAGTTCAGTCAGGAGTCACAGGGCCATATTACTTTTTTGCGTTATCCGATATTTCGGCAGTTTTGCACTCTCTGTTGATTTGTTAGTCCATTACCTGGGGTCAACACGCACCAAAACCAGATAAGTGACGGGTGGGGTGTTACAAACTGAAGACTCGATTTATGTCGAAGATGTGGCAGGGTGATGGAGTACTTCACATACATCCTTGTCATCTAGAGGAGAGCGCCAAAAAAGCTTTTCTGTTGGTTCAGTACACATGATTCATCACATATGCGTTGGACGTCCTCTGCTGACTGTGGTATGGAGAGGTTTGCTGTTAGCAGTCACTGGTAGATAGCTATCTAAGTCACACACAGAATTGTATATGAATCGAACTCTGGTTATAACACACAACTGGTGCATCCCGAGAGAAAAATGCCGATAAATGACCTGCCACATCATCTCCCACTCTCTAGAATGTGCGAGGTGTCGGGGCTAGCAGTGTGTTTAGCACTAAATTCAGCTAGGATCTGCTTATGGAAATGATGCTCTAATCCCCCCCCCCTTTCATAACTCCGACCCTGCAAGTGGAGTAGAGAAGAGTTTGGCACCTGCAATAATTTAATTTGATAAAAATTAATTTGCTTCTGCCAGCTCTGTGGTCCGTTTTGTCAAATACATGTCCACTAACATTAATGTGACACTACATATCTTTGATGTCAATGTGCAGTAACCACGAGGTGGCAGCACTAGCAATGCTGAGTTTATAAAGTGTGTCGGGGGGATGCAGAAAACAGTGCATTCATTGTTGTAAAGCGAAAACAGAGGGACTTATGCTACATCTAAAAGGGCATGATCAAGTGTGGAAGGATATACGAAATATCTAAGATTTTATCTTCGTGTTTTAAAGTATATTGTGCATAGCAAAGTGTCGCTATCTTAAATCAGTGCCGAGGGAATTCTGGTGCAACAGAGGCCATTGATGACAGCTGAACAAAGATTGTGGAAATGTGTATGGGCGAATATATATGCAGCTGTTGAGCAGCTAACTTCCCAGATGAACCAAGGAGCATCCAACAGTGTCTCCTCAACAACCATTCAGCAAACGTTGCTGCTTATGAATGTCTGGAGCAGGAGTCCAGTTCAGGCACATATGCTGACTGCTGCGCATCGGTGATGAAGGCTGGAATTTGCATACCAATACCACAACTGGACATTCGCTGAGTGGCAACAGATGAATCTCTTTTACTGTTTCATCAGACAGATGGAATGTACTCGAATTAAGTCGGGTGATGCTGCGGGAATTAAATTAGGAAATGAGACATTTAAAGTAGTAAAGGAGTTTTGCTATTTGGGGAGCAAAATAGCTGATGATCGTCGAAGTAGAGAGGATATAAAATGTAGACTGGCAACGGCAAGGAAAGCGTTTCTGAAGAAGAGAAATTGGTTAACATCGAGTATTGATTTAAGTGTCAGGAAGTCGTTTCTGAAAGTATTTGTATGGAGTGTAGCCATGCATGGAAGTGAAACATGGACGATAGATAGTTTGGACAAGAAATGTGGTGCTACAGAAGAATGCTAAAGATTAGATGGGTAGATCACATAACTAATGAGGAGGTACCGAATAGAATTGGGGAGAAGAGAAATTTATGCCACAACTTGACTAGAAGAAGGGATCGGTTGGTAGGACATGTTCTGAGGCTTCAAGGGATTACCCATTTAGTATTGCAGGGCAGCGTTGAGGGTAAAAATCGTAGTGGGAGATCAAGAGATGAATACACTAAGCAGATTCAGAAGAATGTAGGTTGCGGTATGTACTGGGAGATGAAGCAGCTTGCACAGGATAGAGTGGCATGTAGAGCTGCATCAAACCAGTCTCTGGAATAAAGACCACAACAACAACAGTTCAACTGTGACCCAAATGCTCACGATTTTTTAAATATTCTTTTTATTTCAGTTCATGGATGGTTGAGAGTGCTTTATTTAAACAGTGTTAAATTAACTGGAATATGCCTTTTAAATGATTGTACCAAATTTCCTTTATGGATTTCTCTGAAAAATAAGCATAAGTATTGCATTAAAACCATCCTCTACTACAGCACAGTACATGGCAATGCCCTGCTCAATGCAGTTGCTACCATGGTAAATATCCTTCACCATATCAAAAGCATTTGATGATTTGCATGTAGTTTTAAATTATAAGCTAAAAATTAACCTGGAGGTTGTTAAAATGAGTAAATCACAGAAACATCGAATAGAATTGGGGAGAAGAGGAGTTTGTGGCACAACTGGAGAAGAAGAAGGGACCGGTTGGTAGGACATGTTCTGAGGCATCTAGGGATCACAAATTTAGCATTGGAGGGCAGTGTGGAGGGTAAAAATTGTAGAGGGAGACCAAGAGATGTATACACTAAGCAGATTCAGAAGGATGTAGGTTGCAGTAAGTACTGGGAGATGAAGAAACTTGCACAGGATAGAGTAACATGGAGAGCTGCATGAAACCAGTCTCAGGACTGAAGACCACAACAACATCAAGAACAACGACAGATGGCCGTTGGATCATGGGAAGGCTGAAGGGTGGAGGAGGGAGCATTGTGGTTCAGAGAATTTTGTGACATTCTGTTGGTGGTCTTTTCATTCCAGAACGCACAGTGGATTAATACAAGTATGCATCTATCCTTGGGGAACCACGTCCACTGCTACACGCTGTTTGTTCTTACCACAATAGCACCTACCAGGAGAACAATGCAAAGTGTCACACAACTTGCAGTGTATGTGCACGGTTTGTGGTGAACCAGGATGGATTTACCGTACTCCCCTCTTTGGGAACGCGGCGATCAGGCTGTTCGAGCCATGTACCCTCAACAGAGCAGCAACCTATCGATGCTGGCCGTGCCACTGGAGTCAGCATGGCTCCACCGGCGAGTTGCAGCTGAGCAGCGGAGGCGCGCGCATCTCTGGTGAAGCGCGCTACCTGCTCTAGGCGTGAAGAAGAGCTGCGAAGCCGTGTTCTGACTGTGAAGCAACGCTAGGGCAAATTGTCGTGTGTCGTTATTACGACTCTGCAAATTTATCGTGTTATCTAGCGTCACAGTATGGGCAGAAAGGCACAGAAGAAGAAGACAGTCGTTGTGAAGAAGCCGCCGACGCCGCAACCCAGCAGGAATGCGGATCGGAAGCGTGAAGAACTTCATTTAGCTGTCCCCCCTCTGTACATCCAGCGCAGTAGAGGGTCGTGGACAGAGATATATGATGTTATAGGCAGCTGCTGTAGCGAAGAGGTTGGCGTCGAGTCACTTGACTCAGGCGCCATCATTCAGCTACAGGCAGCGAGTGCGGCCGACCACCGCGCACTTAGGAGCGCTGTGGCCCATTGTGGATACACCCAGCGTGGAGAAGACGACCGCGCCAAGACAGCGCCGGGACTGCTACGGTCGCAGGTTCGAATCCTGCCTCGGGTGTGGATGTGTGTGATGTCCTTAGGTTAGTTAGGTTTAATTAGTTCTAAGTTCTAGGCGACTGATGACGTCAGAAGTTAAGTCGCATAGTGCTCAGAGCCATTTGAATCATTTGAACCAAGGCAGCGCGAGAAGCAATCCGAGGCCCTGATCAGGTGGCTGCCTTGGATTTTCGACGAGGAGACAGTCCAGGAAGGGCTGACACGAGTAGGATTCCGGGGTGCAACTATCAAGCTGCACAACCGGACGAACAGGAAGAGGCCACCGCTGTTCATAGTCGTAGTGGATACTGCGACGGATGGCGGCGACATCTTCGGGTTAAGGAAGCTTCAAGGCTTCCC
Source organism: Schistocerca americana (assembly GCF_021461395.2). Taxonomy (NCBI): domain Eukaryota; kingdom Metazoa; phylum Arthropoda; class Insecta; order Orthoptera; family Acrididae; genus Schistocerca; species Schistocerca americana. The sequence goes on along the minus strand of NC_060119.1, from coordinate 708,699,849 downwards.
TGTGACAGCAGAAGCTCTCCCCCTGGGCATGGACCCTAAGCCACGGTGCTACAGGTACCAAGCCGGCGGGCTCGTGACCAAATACTGTCGGAACTCACCGCGGTGCGTGAAGTGCGCTGGCGCGCACGACAACCGCGCCTGTGACAGACGAAGAGAAGCAGCGCCGACCTGTGCTCGCTGCGGCGGGTCACACGTGGCCAACTGGCGTGGCTGCCCGGCTTTCACCGGTGGTGGCTGCGCTAGCGATAAGGCTCAACCTGAGAGACGACGACGAAGGCGCCGCAAGCGCCGCCGTAAGAAGACGGAGCGGGAAGGTGAGAAGACTGCTCCCACTGCCAACAGGCGGCCGGAATATCGCACCAGTGAGAGTGGGGCGGGGGACCGGCTGCTGACGCCGGCTGAGCAGGCGCCACAAGTACAGGAGATGCGCGCCATGCTGGCGGCCGCGGCGGAGGAGGCGACTGCGGCCTTCAAAGCCGCCACGGAAGAGGACAGGGCGACCTTCGAGGCCACCCTGACCGCAGAGACGACGGAAGCATGGAACCTGCTGCGGCAGCTGCGCTCGCAGATGGCCCAAGACATCCGGGCAGACGCAGCAGGCGGAGAAGAGACGTCTGCCGCCGCTCCCCTGGCGGAGCAGCCGGCGGCAGGACACACCGCGGCGGACACACCGAGGAGAAAGAAGACGGAACGCACCGCACCGATACCAAAGCCCATCGGCTCCGAGCAGCTCTGCTGCGACGAGTGGGCAACCAGGGCGATAAGGATGCTCAAGGACTTGGGCTACGTCATCCACAACACGGGGAAGACGCAGCCACGGCCCTCATTGAGCCTCTCTGCACGGCCAACAAGCGAGGAGTGGTGCCGCTACGCGATGGCTCACCTCCGAGCACTTGGCTACGACGCACGCCCGCCCGCCAGACGCCGATGGACGACGTGGGCCCTAGCCCGCGCGATGTCACCACTGACAGCGCGGTAGGGGCTCTCACAACTCGAACTGCAGCACTGTCTAGGACTGATCTCTTATGGCGAAACTAGGCGTGACACGGTATCCGATTGCATGATACCCGCTTCTAACATAACCTACCCTTGCATGACCTATCGCAGTCAGCAAGACATCCGCTACTGCTCTTACTACCCTACCTAACTATCGCAGAGGTTTTCCTCCCTTGGCGCTTGCCTTGGCACTTTTTTCCCTCTGTCCTTAAAACCGCTACCCTTCGTTCGATTTTCGACCCAATCTATCTCCAGATGAGCGTGTATAAATGCCGGACGTACTCAAACATCGCAGTACCCACATCCTGCGACACCTCACTTTAGTGAAAACTAACCCTTTGTGCAGAGATGGCAGTAGACCGTTTGTCGGTGTGGGCATGGAGGGGTTCCACCTCTATTTAAAAAAAAAAAAAGCGTGGCTACACATCCCTGTTCGTCCGTTCCAGAACTTGATTGGCTCTCTTCCTGCATGTCTCTCAGTGTTGTCCAAGACACACTGTTGTGGAAACACGTGTGAACCCAGTATTCAGACCGTAACAACAGTGAGCGGCGATAACACGTGCGGCTGAGGCTCTTAGGCTGTAGTGGGGACGCAGTGTTAACTTGGCGGCCGAGTGGAAATTTCCCGGTAACCACACCTGGCGCTCGGAGGGCCGGTCCGGCAGCCGCACTCATTTCGGAGCAAATTGAGCCGGCGCGCGGAGCCAGCGCGCTCGGGGGGCAGAGAGACCTGTTGCCCGCGCGCCGGCGGCGGGGGCAGGGGAGGGGGCGGCGGCGACGCGAGCTGCAATCAATCGCGGCTGCCGCCCCTCCCGCGCACCCCCGGCCATGTCAACGCGCCCCCCACCACCCCGCCGGCGACGCCACTGACAACCAGTCGCCCGGTACGCCACCCCGCGGGAGCGCCACAGACGCGCACGTGCTGCTGGCAAAATAATTGGATTAGCGCCGTGTTCGGGGGCGCGGCGAGGGGTGGCGCGCCGTGAGGGGTGCGGGGGAGGGCGGGCAGAGTTATCAGGTGCGGCGCGGCGCGGCCGCCCGCAGACGCGACGGCGACTCCTCTGCAGACAGACGGCGAGCGCCCGCCGCCCCCAGTGCATGGAAAGAGGTAGGAGGGCGCGCCGCCTCGCGCTAGCCGCACAGCCTCCACTGGAAAGAGATCTTCTCGGTAGCTCCCATTACTGTCTCTGCCGTGCAGTGTGCTTCTGCTAACTGATGGCAGATAGTTTTTCGTCAGCACATGAGCCCTCGCGTCGGGAGGTTACGCAGTTCGAATAAACAGTGTTCGGGAATTCTCGTTACAAACTTCTAGGACTTGTAATGGCAGTACGTAATATTTTGACTAGGAACCCGTGTCCGAAAAATGTACTGTTTTCATTCTACGACGGTTGCATTTGAGATGTTTGTCATCTACTTCTGCTTGAGCGACGGGATTAGGCGTGACGCGGCATAGTTATTAGTTTACATATCGAAAGGAAACGTAACGAAACATCCATTTATCACTTAAGGGGGAAGGACGTCAAACCGGCCGACTTGGAGCAGGAGAGGCACCACAGAACAATTGTAATTTCCACTGTCTATACTTTTACAAATAAACTCATAAAACTTTGTTAGCATGGCCAGGAAGGATTCAGAATTCACACTCATAGCAGTGGAAGTTCGAAAACATAACAAAATAAATTTTTTTACATGTTAAATTTCATCATTTTTTTCACTTACTAATGGCACTATTTGTTGGTATAGGTACACTTTTCTACATAAGTAAGAGAGACTCTTCGATGAATTTTGCACAGCATACAAACCATACTTAAAGGTGTATGAAACTCTAGAATTTTCCAAATCTATTAAAAACTGTGGTAAAAATTGAGGTAATTAACTACAAAATTTGTGTTTTTTCTAAACATGAAGTTTAAAATATATCAGCTCATTCGTTTTTCCATAAATTAAATAAATTCTAGAGTTTCATACCCCTGTGAGTATGGTATGTACGCTGTGCAAAATTCATCGAAGAATCTCTCTAACTTACGAAGAAAAGTGCACCTATAGCAACAAATGCAGCCATTAGTAAGTGAAAAAATGATTAAACTTCGTACGTAAAAAAAAAATTAATTTTGTTATGTTTTCGAACTTCCACTGCAATGAGTTGAATCCTGAATCCTTCCTGGTGATGCTGACAAGGTTTTATTAATTTATTTGTCTAAGTATAGACACTGGAAATTAAAATGTCCTGTGATGCCTCTCCTGCTCTAAGTCGGTCCGTTTGACATCCTACCCCCCCTTAAGGACCTTTGCTCGTATTAACGCTTAAACATTGCTTGTTTGCTTTATCCCAAAACGAAAAAGAGACAAGCATACTGTACGTACAGAAGAGTACTGATGCATTACAATAGCGGCTCGACGTGGACACCACCGACGGTGTTACAGACATTGTACCTGCCAAGACTGTTCTATTACACACTCCCTATCGCCCCTGGCGTCTCTTCAGTTTCTAGTACAGCGTCCAAAACTCGTGCTAGCAGATCTTCCTCTAATTCTACGGCAGTCTCGTAAAACCTTTGCGTAAACTGTCGTAAATGGACGTCTCGTTATGTTTCCTTTCGAACTGTGCTGCCTCACGCCTAATTCAATTTCTCGAGCAGAAGTAGATGAACAAACATTTGAATGGAAATCGTCGCAGAACGGAAACGGTACGATTATGGACAAGAGTTCCTATTCAAAATATCTTGGAGTCATTCCCCTCTACAAGTCCTAGAAATTTGTAACGGGAATTACCGAACAACCTGCTTCGTATCATAAATAACGTATGATCAAAGCCCGTAACTCCTTCTTACGTTCATATGTTTCCCGTCAATTACTGTCACGATAACTGCAACTCAACAAAAATACTACATGGTACAAAACTTACAGAGAATATTACAAGAAATCAACGTTTGCATAATTGTTGCCAATAGAGCGATACGGTTCTCTTTTTTTTAAATTCTTTATTCAACAGATAACTACAATGATACATATCAACCCACTACCTAACTACGTTAGGGGGTTCTAAATTTACAGTCGTATTACAGTTAATACAGCTTAATTTACTAATACTACAGGTATGCTAGTACTTCTGTTATTTCACCACTACAGGCATTTCTGATTTACAATTACTCTATGCTACGTGTTTCTTGGTTGATAGTTAATTACGACTAATTCTCTACAGCTGTTATTTGTGTTATGTATATGCTACTTTATCTATACTTAAACTAATCTACACTGCCTGCAGTGTTACAGTTGTGCCAACGTGTTACAGACCTATGTTGTTGGCCTCGCCCACCGAGCTGGCCCCAGTGGGCGTGCCCCCGGCACTGGCCTGGCGATACGTTTCCAACCGTCGAAATATACTTCTATTAATAGTTTTATCGCCAGTTGGTGACACAAGGTCGCGGTTATTTGCCGAATCATACAAATGAAAAAAAAAAAAAAAGCGAGGATGGGCTGTTAAGCGCCCTTCGAACAGACATTCCTCATATTTAAAACTATTACTGGACGGAAATGTAAAATGCATTGAGTCATTATACAAAGCTCTAATCAAAAGAAGCGTAACACAGTGCTGAAAAATGTTACTCTTAAAGTATCAGTTCATTCTTAATGGTGAAATATTACCAAGTTGTGTTTTCAGTCACAAAAATTCACCTATTGCAGAATAAAAGATAGTAATCTGTAACAAAACGCAGTTTCTTTGCTTTTTTCTTGCAAACACAGTTTATACACCACAAAACAATGGAAGAACCTATCAAGAACTTGTAGCAGTATTTTGAAAATCGACACACCATTCTGTGGAAACCAAACCGCGTTGTGACAATGCCTTTCAACTTTTTGTTTTTTCATTTTTCTGACATTTTTGGATCCCTCAAAATTTACCACATACACAAGTATGCCCTTTCTCCCTTGAAAATATATAATAGACCGTGAAAACTAATCCAAAATTGAACTAAGCTGAGTTTAACAGAACGAAGAACCAGTCCAAGTTGTAAATATTTTTTCATTCGATGACTAGTTTTGAGTCGAGACCCATTTTCAAATGAAGATGATAAAGTCGAAAATAGCCTTTCCGAAGATGTCAACAAACTGTGCAATGCACATCCACAGTACATATAGATCGGAACTGCCATTTTCGATTTTATTATGTTGATTTAAAAATGGGTCTCGACTCAAAACTAGTCATCGAATGAATAATAAAATTGCAATTATCGCTAACGCTGTCTATACCAAGAGTGTTTCCTGTTATTTAAACGTATACATGTTTTAGTGTCGTTGGGCTGTTATCGACGCTTCGCAGTGGCATCAAAATCATAGAGCAGTTTAACATTTTCTTCTTGCCGACACCGTAAATTCTCTTCTCTAACTTTTTTAACAGCCTCAGAAAATAGGTGCTAGTTTACTATAAGAACTTTTGGACAGAATGCACTTTAGACATGAAGATTGCATTGCATTTTGGCCCGAGTCTACAACATGAGTTCTTAGAACACAAATGTTGTCGAAGAAGTCAGAACAGCACTTAAGCCAATTCTGTCTCTATGAGACCACAAGTTTCCGTTTAAATGCTCGAAACATCATTTGTTGTCATCAGTTCGTCCTGCACCCGTCGCCTGGCTTGATGGTATTCAAAGACCTTTTTGTTACTTAAACGCCTGTTCAATCATGAATCTTTGTTGTGGTGTATTCATATGACGATATTGTATCACATGAAAATCATAGAACAACAATTCATCCGATATGCGGTACCAGACGACCCATTCTCTCGAAATATCTTTTCTACTCCATTGTAAAATCAGACATGAACCTGGCCTTAGTCGTGTCTGCATACACATTATTACTATGCAGGGTAGTTCCGTGATGTTACAAACTTTCAGGGGATGATAGAGAAGGGTAAATGTATCAATTTGAGGTAAGGACCCTGGTCCGGAAACGACCAAGTCGGAAGATGTAAGCGAAAATCGTTCTGATACCTCTGACAATGGAATACATGTACCGGTACTGTTGTTACTAAGATTGTAGGGTAAGTAACTTTCAGAGGTGGTAGTATCCAGCAAAACAAGGGAAAGAAAGTCCAGTAAACATCGGCTCTAAAATGCATACCTTAAGAGATATGAGCACTTTTTCATCTTCGCTACTGCGAAACACATCTCTTCTACTAAACAAGTGTCCAGAGCTCATAAAATATGCATTTTAGAGCCCATGTTGACTAGATATTTTTTCTTGTTTTGGGTCATACTACCTCCTCTGAAAGTTGCCTACCCTATTGTCTTGCAGTAACACTGCAGGTACGTGCATTCCACTGTTAGAGGTATCAGAATGATTTCCGCTTGCAACTTTCGACTAGGTCGTTTCCAGACCACGTCCCTTACCTCAAATCGATACATTTACCCTTCTCTATCATCCCTGAAAGAGTGTAACATCATCACGGAATTACCCTGTGCTACCACGATTTTTTCCCTATCATATCATAGTAATTTGAGTACTATAAGCACGAAATATAAAACAACGTACCAAGCAAAAAAAGTACTGTGAACAAAATATATGTTCGAGCGCGTCTTGTGACGACATGTCGGCCTTGAAATGTCTCATTACTTCGTCATTATTAAGTCACTTGGGCGCCTGTTCTCTGTAAATGTGATTCTGTTTACGCACTGGCGTTGAGCGATTATAATGCTTATTATACAAATGCTGTGGCTACGAGAACATATATTCATTCACTCCATGAGTAGTGCAATTTTTTTTAGCCTCGTGTTTGAACTGAATGCAGATATTTCTTGTGCATCAAAGACTACAGAAACAAATGTATGCTACTTTATTGTAGGTCAGGACAGTATACTTTCTATCTTTATTGTTTGTGTCTAATCACATCTTGAAAAACATATATGTGAAACGCAGCTACTCTGGTCTGGTTTAATAGCAAATTTGTGATACGTATTCTGTCTTTTTTTTAAACTATGACAACAATAACGATTGTTTCTAGCGTTCCACACTACATTAACATTCAGAGAGGAGACTTTCCTACGAGACGTAAGCGAAATGTGACCAATCTATCACGAAGCCTATAACGTTTTGCTATCGGCAGACACAACTTTGTCCCATTGGTACTCGCTACTTAGTGCTCATCAGTTCTCATGACTTGCATGGAACTACGTGAAACATTAATGATCTGGTCGGACCATTTTGAAACAGCGATACCATTTTCTACACAATGCAGTAACGGACCACGTGAAATATATTTTGCCACGAGGTCCTCACATATACCAATTTTCAACAGACACTTTAAAGTGTTTAGTTGTTTCAGAAACTAAAAGAAATTCGCCATTTAAAAGTTTCTTTGTAAGCACAAACGGTATGCATTATTAAGAATATATTGGCCTCTTTGCTCTTTGCTGAATAGTCTACACCATTCTTACTGTTTCTTGCGGTCTAAAAAGGTATGTTATATCCCACTGCTGATGTTACCTAATCCAATTGACTCATTATTAGTAGAAGAAACAACATTCCAAGACATGAAATTCTTCAAAATTAAGAAATGCTTATACACTATCCAGTCGTATTAACGTGACCGTCTGTCAAAGGCCTCAACAATTACGTTTTCAGAGCGGACTGTAGTGAGGCCTGCATAAAAAAAGTCAATGAGATTCCGGAAGATGCCGACAGGTATGTGTAACCATGGCAACTCCAGTGCAGCGGCCAGATGCACTAGATTCCTCGGGTGAGGGTCCGTGGTGCTGCGAGCTGCGTCACATGTTGCACTGTCCTGCTGGTAGATGCTATCGCGCCGAGGAAAGACAAACTGCACGTAGGGGTGGTCATGATTCCTAACGATAGAAGCATCGTACCTCCAGAACGACGAGATCACCCAGGGAATGCCATGAAAACATTTCCCAGGTGATAACGCCTGTGCCCTTCCGACGATTGTTGCAGGATGTATTCCCTCAGTCGTTCCACGCCGTACACGCCGATGGCCATCTGTCCGACGGAGCAAAATTGTGATTCATCTGGAAAGGAGACCGGTTGCTACTCAGTGAACATCCAGTTGTGGTATTAGCCTGCAAATTCTAGTCTTTGTCGCTGACGAGCAGCAGTCAGCAAAGGTGCATGAAATAGACCCCTGCTATGGAAGCCCAAACGCAGGAACTTTCCTGGACGATCACTGAGGAGACAATGTTGGTAGTCCCTTGGTTCGCCTTAGCGGTCAACTGTTCAATAGTTGCACCTCCGTTCGCCTGTACATACCTCTGCGGCTGTCGTTCATCACTGTCATCTACCGCCCGTCTACAGCTCTGTCACGCTACCTCTGCGCACAAATACAGTTTGTGAATGAGATACAATAGGATGATAATTTTAGCACCGAAGAAAATAAAGAGGGACTCACACACCTAGAGAGAGACGGACAATTGTCTATCGGTGTGCATGTTCTTCTCGTATCCACGCCACTTCTAGTCTTAACTGCATTCACAACTAATTACATTGTACTTTACTTCATCGTTTTATCATCACAGTTACTACCTCGGCGCACTTCATCGTAACCAAGCAAGAAACGAACCCCTTGTTTTAGTTTTTTCATTGTTTAAAATGTTCTTGACGAATCTTTCTGCCGGTCGGGGTGGACGTGCGGTTCTAGGCGCTACAGTCTGGAACCGCGCGACTGCTACGGTCGCAGGTTCGAATCCTGCCTCGGTCATGGTTGTGTGTGATGTCCTTAGGTTAAGTAGTTCTAAGTTCTATGGGACTGATGACCTCAGAAGTTAAGTCCCATAGTGCTCAGAGCCATTTGAACCATTTTTGAACGAATCTTTCTTCTCAGTTTGGAACAAAATTCCTGTCTTTTCACATCGCCCAGGATTCATAGTATTTAGCATGAATGTGGTAGCTACAATGAAGAGCCAAAGAAACTGGTACACCAGCCTGACATCGTGTAGAGCCCCCGCGAGCACGCAGGAATGCCGCAAGACGACGTGGCATGGAGTCGACTAATATCTTAAGTAGTGCTGGAGAGAACTCACACCATTAATCCTACAGGGCTGTCCATAAACCCGAAAGAGTACGAGGGGGTGGAGATCTCTTCTGAACAGCACGTTGCAAGGCATTCCAGGTATGCTCAATAATATTCATGTCTGCGGAGTTTGGTAGCCAGCGGAAGCGCTTAAACTCAGAACACTGTTCTTGGTGCCACTCTGTATCAGTTCTGGACGATGGGGTGTCGCATTGTCCTGCTGGAATTGCCAAAGTCTGTCAGAATGCGCAATGGGTATGAATGGATACAGGTGATCAGACAGGATGCTTACGTTCGTGTTGCCTGTCAGTCATATCTAGACGTATCAGGGGTCCCGTATCACTCCAACTGCACACGCCCTACACCACTGCAGAGCCTCCACCAGCTTGAACAGTCCCCTGCTGGCATGCAGGTTCCATGGATTTATGAGGTTGTATTCATAACCGTACACGTCAATCCGCTCGATACAACTTGAAACGAGACTCGTCCGACCGCGCAACGTGTTTCCAGTCATCGAAAGCCCGATGTCGGTAGTGACCGGCCCAAGCGAGGGTAGAGCAGTGGGCCTTCGGCTCCGAAAGCCCATATCGATGATGTTTCGTTGAATGGTTCGCACGCTCACACTTGTTGTTGGCCCAGCATTGAAAACTACAGCAATTTTCGGTAGGTTTGCAGTTTTGTCACGCTGAACTATTCTCTTTAGTCGTCGTTGGTCCCGTTTTTGCAGGATCTTTTTCTGGCCGCAGCGATGTCAGAGATTTTGTTTTACCGGATTCCTCACATTCACGTTACACTCGTGAAATGGTCGTACGGGAAAATCCCCACTTCACAGCTACTTCGGAGATGCTGTGTGCCATCGCTCGAGCGCCGACTATAACACGACGTTTGGACTCACTTAAATCTTGATAATCTGCCATTGTAGCCGCAGTAACCGATCTAACAACTGCGCCAGAGATTTCTTGTCTTATAAAGGGGTTGCCGACCGCAGCGCCGTATTCTGCACGTTTACACATATCTGTATTTGAATAGGCATGCCTATGCCAGTTTTTTTGGCGCTTCAGTGTATTACGCAAGAGGATCTTTTTTAAGCATTTTCTAGAGTTGCGTAGCATCCAACTCTAACGCCACAAGTGTAGCAGTAAAGATAAATCTGCGGTGCCTAGTCACAGCTTTACGGGTAAGCATATCTAGTTTGAGCAGTAGTGGAGTGTAGCTCATGTTCAGAATTACGTCAGGGAAGCCGCGGACATTAGAATATGCTTTTAGAAGTTTAAAAAACTTTGCTGGCTTCGTATTCAGTAACATGTCTACACTTGCTACTGAAACACTACAGAAGAGCGGGCATCGTATTTTACACCGCAATGAGGTGGCGTAACTTTTAACGGTTAGTCCAAGTGTAATCTCCGATGTCAAAGAACATCGCTCCAAAGTTTCCTGATCTCTTGGGCAGACAGTTGCTTTCCTGACAAAGACATCAGGGAATACTGCGGAAAGCTTGGAGATTTATGCCAGTTTGATGCAACGCCTCTGTTGATTCTTCTTTCCAGTAGCAACTTTGCACTGTAAGGGATGCATCACTAAAAGTTTTATGATATCGTTTATCTCCTCGGATACTTCGGGCAATCTGAAAGTGAAATACGCGTTATTCTTACCTTATCATTTTTTAGCTTGATGTGTAAACTAAATAACAGAGTTACACATTCCATGAAACATCTTTAAATCTCGTTAAAATTCTTCTAGGTGTCTGTCCGCATTCTGAATATGTAAAACTTTACAGAAACACTCTGAGGAAGGCCATTTGCAATACTGACCGAAACTTTGAAAGTTTTACACGTTGACACATGGCGGTCGCATACCCAGAAGAATTTTATTCACCGTGACTATGGCCGCGGAAGACAACGCTTTCGTCTTTAAATTTGTCAATGAGGGGAGGCTAACTTAATGTGTGTGAAGTGATTCAACAATGCGTTATTAGTTCACTTTCAAGCGTCAAAACAAATGAACACATTCACTAAATTGTGACACGACGTTATTGTGTTGTTTAAAAGTACATAGACTGTTAAATTATATAATATAATACGAAGAGTACTAAGAAATACTAACCTGATGGTGATAAAACTACCGGTGATGCGTATCTGACAGACGTCATTGCTACAAATGAACTGAACTTCACATTCATCTCGGGAATCGTACACCTGCGTCCAGGTACGATAACACAGTACACGGACGTAGTGTTGATACCCACCTCTGCGGGTATTCACAACCATTAACACAAGTCATTAACAAATAACGTAAACTCAGACATCCACATACTGTCGACGGACAGATTTTAAGTTAAACATGACTGCCACTTCAGATTTCGTTGTGTTCGTGACAGAAACATTTCACTGAGGTTGGTTGCGCGGTAGATATAAGGCTATCCTCAGATTCGCTGTTAGCATTTCTATAGCAACTCTTAAGATGTATAAGTTTTGTATCAACGTCCGATATTAAATCGTATGTCCAAAATTACATTTATTAATTAAATTTGCATTTAAAATCAATGTGAGCAGCAAAAGAGTAACAAATAAAAGCAATACACGGCCAAAAATGTTTATATTTGTATCACCCCAGATAAACACTGTCACCCTTATAACTACTGCAACTTTGATACAACGCAGTGTAATGCTTTTGTTTTTCCTGTTTCACGATATTCTGTTGTATGCTTCAAAAATAACCACTTCTCTTGGCTACATTTGTTATCTGATAAATGTATTATGTGCGAAACAACAGTGTTTTTAGTATAATTTTTTTGCTCCCTTTTCAATGAATCGTGGGGTTTGACAGTACATGGCAAGGAAATGCCACAATATAAATGTTTGTATTTTAATAATTTGCAGTTCCGATTACTACTACGTAATTAGTTCACTACATAATTAATTATTGTCTTGTTATTTATAATTACATACAGTAATTGCAATAAAATATTTTAATAATTTTTATCGTGTATCTGTCCTTCCCTCATACACGCGATGTCACATGTATTGACATAATCTGCACACATCTCTGCCCCTCCCTCTCTATCCATACCCTCCTCTCTCTCTCTCTCTCTGTCCATGTCCTCTTTCCCATCTCCTACTCCCCCATCTCTCTTTCCGTCTCCATCTTTCCCTCTCCGTCTGTCCATCTCTCCTATCCCTCTCCCTGTCCGTCTCGTCCTTCCCCCCTCTCTGTCCTTCTCCTACTCCCTCCGTCCGCCTCCTCCTCCTCCTCCCTTCTCTTTGTCTACATCCTCCCCCTCTATCTCTCCGTCCACCTCCCACGTCACCCTGATATCAACTGGAGCTATGTGGTTTGCACCCACACACACAACTTTAGAAACAGGTTCCTCACATGGAAATAAGTAAAAAAGTCAAGTAAACATGGGCTCTAAAATGCATACCTCAAGCGGTACGAGCACTTGTTCATCTTCGATACTGTGTACCAGATCTCTTATGCTGCAAGATTTTTGCTTTCCGCGTTTTTGGAGGAGGAAGATTTGACCAAAACAGGAAAAAATTCTGGTAAATATTTGGTCTAAAACGCGTATTTTAAAAGCTATAAGCAGTTTTTCTTCTTTACTAGCGTGAAATACAACTCTTCTGCTGCACAAGTGCTCAAAACTCTTAAGGTATGCATTTTAGAGCCCATGTTTACTCGGTTTTGTTGTTGTTTTGATCCATACTACTTCCTCCCAAAATATGAAAAGCAAAGGGCTTGCAGTAGAAGAGATGTTTCACAGTATCGAAGATGAACAAGTGTTATATCTTTTAAGGTACGCGCTTTGTGCTTTATAGCCCTTATTTACCAAACATTTATTCTCGTTTTCCTGTAAAGAACATGGCCCTAAGTTTGTCGGTGGTTATTTGAGACATCCTATATGTATATGTTGTGTGTTACGTTTGCTTACAGCGTGCTTGTGTCTTCCTTGAGTGCACTGCAACTTGCTAGTCAGTCAGTGTGTGAGAGTCCAGGGAGTAGATGGCGAGTGCCTGACAGGATTTACCAATACAGAAAAAGCTGACCGATTATGGTGTATGGAGAATGTAGGAAGAATGCAGTTTGTTCTTATACAGTATATACGGCAAGATATCCCAATAGATGTCAACCATCTCGGCAATTATTTATCAACATTTTCAACCATTTACGTGAAAGTGATAGTGTAACGCCTAGACAACGTAAAAAAAGGAAACATGTGACGAGAGGAGGAGGGAATTTAATGTTCCTGCTGCTGTTGCAGTTGATCCGCACGTTGGCTTCCGCATAATCGCTTGAGGAACTGGCGTGAGTCAGGCTAGTGCCCTACGCACTCTCCATCGACTTAGGTTTCATCCCTATCACATCTTTCTCCATCAAGAGCTGCATGGAATCGATTATGAGACTCGTGTTGACTTCTGTACATTTGCATTAAGACAATATACTCAAGATGTATCACGTACATTGTTTAGCGATGAAGCCACATTTACCAATCACGCCCAGATAAACCCCCGAAACATGCACTATTGATCTGTTGACAATCCCTGTTGGCTTCGTCAGGTGGAACGTTAGCGTCCATGGAGTGTAAACGTATGATGTGGGATACTGAATCACCAGCTCATAGCCTCGTTTTTCAAAGACGGGACACAGAATTCTCATAATTATCACAGTCTCCTAACAGACCATCTTTCACGTATGCTATAAGACGTTCCTCTCCAGACTAAGAGGAACGTTTGGTACCAGAAAGATTGTTCTCCATTCCGTAGTGCACGAAGTACTACAGCCTGTTTTCAGAAATTTTTTGATTGGACGCAGAGGACCTGTACCTTGGCAGGCCCATTCCCTGGATTTGACGCCTGTAGACTTTTTCTGTGGGGAAAGCTGAAAGGCACTGTCTACAAGAACATACCAACTACACCCAATGATATGCATCGACATGTTACTGCAGCCTGCTCCGATACTTCAGCTGAAATGCTGGCACATGTGCAGCAGTCGTTACATGCCAGGCTGGAAGCGTGTATTGCTGCTGCCGGTGGTCAGTTTGAACACAACCTGTGATGGTCAATTTTCTCGTTACTGGTAAGAATACACATGATTAGTGTAGGCATTTGTGTTATTCTGTAGTGTGTGCTACAAGAAGTATTGTACAGATGAAGACGTGGGAACTTTTCAAAATACAATATCTCGTAAACGACTCGCATTAGATTCCTTCAACTGACACCATTGACATTCTAATTATTTTTGCGTACTTTTGGTTTGTCAATGTCAACAGGCATTTCTCCATTTAAAAATGTTTGCACAAAAAATACACTTTCTTGATTGGCTAACAATATGGGCCCCTGACTACCCGTCCACTCAATGAAAACTGTACATCAATTAAAGAAGAGCAGTTCTTAAATGATTAATGGTATGCAAAGACTCTCGCGATGTGGGTAACGAGTCCTCCTGTGGAGGTAGGAAAGAAGTTTAACATACCGTCTACATACAGGCCATTAAATGTGTAGAACAAGAGCGGGTTTCACAAGGGTGGGGTGGAGGGAGGGGAGTAAGGGTGGGGGGGAGAATACTGGAGGAATGACCCAGACATGCATTTCAAAAGGAACTAAATGCCCAGATAAAGATTTCAATACCGCATCAATCAGATACGAGCTGAATGCCTCATACATCATTTGGAGATTTATATACAGTTCGAATATAAATACAGCGAGGGCAGGTATCACCTACAGGTGAACAGCGACCATTATAAATGAAAATTGCAGAGCAGCATTTTGACATGTTACAATTGACCAATGTCAGCATCTTCGCAACTTTGGAAATACAATGTACTACACCATCATAGAATAAAATAAATTCACCGATCTAACTTATATCGTCATAACTTCGATTATGTAATTGGGGGCTGTGTATAGCACCACCGTTGTACATAAAGTTAAGTAATTCGGTTGTGTACACTGTGTATAATACTGGCATAATACATAAAGTGGAGTAAGATGGTTGTGTAAATTTAACGTAAACTCCCATCACATACAGTCTTAAGATCAAACAGCAAGACATATCACTTCTTATAAAAGTGGTGTGTGTTGTTTTGGGCATGTAAATGATTAAGGTGAGGATAGCCAATGATCTCTTCAGTGCAGATGCACACCAGGCTCGAACTCTTACAGGCTATCAGGAAAATATCGCTAGTAATGAGGATAACAGGCAAGGGGCTCTACATTCATAGTGTGTGGATATGGTGAAAATTTGAGTCTGACATGAGGTTTGCTATGCTAGTCTATGCAAATGTGGTATCACTGTGTCCAAATGACATATAGTCGGCTTTTGGCCATGGTCACATGTGGACCAGTTCGATACACCAGGTAGCACTCTGTTAATGGAGCTGTTGTCTTTTGCGTCATGGTATTTGTGTTGTACAGGGTTCATCTATGTTGTACCCCGTGGCTCACACTTACAACTGAGCGACACTTAAAGTTGAATTCGAAGCTGTACATGCATGACAATATGCTTATGAAATCGGACAGTTCATTCACGATGATGTACATCTGGACCCAAAAGAACTGACAGGTATTCACTTATCTGTCACCGTCAGCTTCATTTACATTAAAATAACATTGGAGGTAGCGTGGGATTATATAGTTATACAACACGCACACAGATTAAATTTCAAACTTTCTGGTTGGCACATTGGGGAGGTGACAGTAGACTATGCTGGTTTCACTCTTTAAACAATTTAGGTATTTGAATTCCTTTTCGAAGTGCCCCAAGACGAAGTCACTGAAGCCTGCCAACCCTGTGGCAATATTGTGGGCCACATCAAGGAAAAATGGCAGATGTTTATGACATACCACATGTTAAATAGTGTCCAACAGATCAAGATTGAACTGTCCAAAAATGTACCATTCTATCTGCTGATAGGTGGTATGTGAGCCATTGTCATGTGTAACGGCCAGTCATGGAGATGTGCAGGATGTGGACAAGTGTGCCATGTTAGGTCTGACTGTATCTGTCGCCATTTGCTCCAGACTCCAAATCCCTACTGGTGACACAGCTCCTAATGTGATAGTCACTTCTTTTGCAGACACTTATACCACAACCGTATGTACCCAGACACATCACTTCAGGATGCCAGAATTTTCCCTCAAGAATGATAGTGTGGACGAGACCCTGCCAGCACCATCTCCTATGATGGGGACAAGACCAACAACTTCCCAGAGCACAATGGACAGCCTGCCCTGTATGATGGTTATTGCACCAAGTGTAGTGGCTACTTCTGCTTTCCTCAAAAAGGGCACATCATCAGATGATGATTGGCCACATTCTGACGTGGAACAGCACCTCTGAAAACAGTGGTCGCTCCATAAACAGAAGAAGCGAAGTTGTACGCCCTCCAGTGACACACTTCTTCATATGGCATCATGGGTAGCGGACCAGATACCAGACAATGATCTGCCTTCGAATACCGTGATGTCCCATCTAAAAAACATCCCTTACATCACCTGCAATCCCACTTCACTGGGATATCCGATAGAGGGAGGTTCCCCCTCTGCCACCATGGCAGTATAGTCATCCTAGTCCTCAACGGGCGTGACTGTCGCCCACAACTGGTTTTGATCTCCTGGGCTGACAATGTTGATGATGGAGCCACATATGCCCTGTGGTGGCAGCTGACCCAGCTTCCACCCAGTGGTTGCAGCCATAGTGGCTGCACCAGACGTTTCACTCTAGTTGGACGTCTCCACAGGACCCACTATTCCACTAGGGGGAGCAGGTCCATATCACTACCACATTGCATAGATGAATTTGGCCACAATTTGGGATCCACATAAACTAACAATGTTCAGAGACACCATTTACACTGCTGATGTCGACATTGCCCTCCTCCAAGAAATGATCGTCGCTGATATCCATGCTTCCACCAGCTACATGGCCCACATCCAGATGCCTCTGACAACACTTGCGGAGCGGCCATCCTCTTCCATGCAGTGCTTGTCACTGAAGATGTGGTGTGCCTCTCTAAAGCTAGGGGTATGGCCCTCACGCTGTTCAGCATCTCCATCCTGAATGTATATGCACCATCTAGCTCTAGTCGACGTTCAAACGACACATCTCCTGTACTGATGAGGTGACACCACTTTTTGAGGGTCCCCTGGATGCACTGGTTGTCGCTGGGGTCTTCAACTCCACACAAGGGCCTACTGATCAGCTCCCATGGCATCCCCCACACACTGCCCTCTCTGTCATCATAGACTGAATTCATCTTATCGACACATGGATGAAGGTTCTGGCCATGCTGTTCTAGGCGCTGCAGTCTGGAACTGCGAGACCGCTACGGTCGCAGGTTCGAATCCAGCCTTGGGCATGGATGTGTGTGATGTCCTTAGGTTAGTTACGTTTAGGTAGTTCTAAGTTCTAGGGGACTAATGACCTCAGAAGTTGAGTCCCATAGTGCTCAAAGCCATTTGAACCAACCATTTGATGAAGGTTCATGGCACACACACAGATCTCACATACTGTACATCACACTCAATCACTTACCTCACACATTCTCTTGGTGGTTACACTCGACATGCCGAAATTTGGCCTCTGGCTTTATCTGTCTAGGAGGCCTACATCTGCAATGTCAGCCTTGCATGCCAATGGGTGTGGCACAATCATGACCTGTGTAAATTTAACATTGTTTACCCGAGTGCCCCTGACTGCTGACAGATGGCTGAAGATGCACTATCCATCTGTCATCAACATCGGCCCGCTAACACAACACCCTATCCTGGTGGCTATCCTTCACGAAATCGGCTCTGCACAGGTATAAGGCAAAGACATCAAGGCTTGGCTTAGAAACTCCATGAACTTTTATTATACGATCCCATGTGACTGTACTTCAATGGCATTCTCTCCCATCCTTCAGGTGATAGTGCATTGTGCTAAAGCGCAGATCACTTCGGTTATACAATGACATTTGGAAGGAACCTTTGTTAGGTCTTGCATCAATGACCGTATACCTCAGTAAATGCCATCTTCATAGAACGCTGGTCTCGTTGTCAAGCTCTCATACACAACCTCACCAACGCAGACCGATGGTATACTGTGCAATGCGCCATTGGTCACGCTTTCCATTCCCAGCTGTACCCTGCTGGCCTGCATAACCCAAACTTAATTGAGGAGGTAGCGGCACTAACTACGAGGGGCGTTCAGAAAGTAAGCTCCGATCGGTCGCGAAATGGAAACGACTATGAAAATCCGATAAAGCTTTGCGCAGATGTGTTGGGTAGTGTCTCTAGTATAACCCCAGTTAGCATCACGTCGCTCTTCTCATTTCTGAGCTCGCAGTGAGTGCGTAAAGATGTCTAGAAAATAGTGTCTGCCGCCAAGTACGAGGGCCTGGTGAGAAATTTCGCCTGAAGCTATGCAGCTAACATTACATAACTGTCGTGCTGTTTCGTCTTCACGACAATTCTCAGCCGCATTCTGCAGGGGCAATGAAGATGCTCCTGCATCGTTTTCAAATGGAAATGTTAGATTACCCACAATACAGTCGCAATTGTCTCCCCCTGAGTTTCATCTCTAGTCACATGAACCGCTGCCTTTGAAGACAACATTTTGACACAGACAACGAGGTGTAGGCCAGCGTGGAGAATTGGCGGAAAGCACTGGCGGCTGCCTTCTATGATGAGGCTATTGAAAAGTTGGTACAACGCTATGACAAAAGTCTAAGTCAGAACGGCGACTACGTAGAGAAGTAGCTGAAAGGTGTAGCTAATTGTTACAAGTAAAACATTTCTGATGTTCACTGTGGTTTCAATTTGGCAATCAATCGGAGCTTACTTTCTGAACAGGCCTCGTATAAACACTGTATAGGTGGATGTGGCTTTAGAACTTCAAGAAGACGTGCCCACAGATGAAGTCCTAGAGGCTATCGGGGTAGGAACTGCCAATAAGTCCCAAAAACCTGGCGGCCTTCCCCTCGAATTTTACAAATGTTTTAGCTACCTTTGGTACTTTTTTGGACGTCCATCTGTTGTGAGCTGATGTTGCCAACAATGAAGATCCCTGCCACCTTCCTTGATGAGGTTATTATCCCAGTGCCTACACCGCATGGGCGATCGCAGATCTGTGATTACCGGCCTTCACTCGACACGATGTAGTCATCAAAATTTTCACCCGTTTTTTGGCATCACGACTGAAAAAGTCATCACTATATTTCACGTCCCTGCATCAGAGTTCCCTGGGTGGTGACAACAATATTCATACAGCCCTTTGCTGTCCAGGGACAGGATCGTACTCGCCAGGTGGCGACATCTGCCTGGTGAATTGGGATTGCTTCACTTCAGTCAAGCATTCGACCATGTTGATCACACCTTCTAGATGACAGTCCTCTAGTACATGGGTTTTCCAGCTCATACAGTAACAGTGGTAATGAGCCTCTTGAGTGGTGCGACTTCAAGAATACTTTGTAACAGACGCCTCACTACGCATCTAGCGATCGAGCTCTCTGTCCGACACTGTTCGCTTCGGCTTTAGAACCCCTACTCCACATACTTCGCTAACGCCTGGTAGGCCTGTCATTTTACAGACACTGCTTCTGTTGTATAGGCTTTGCTAACGGTCTGGTTCTCTACGTAACCAGTAAAGATGATGTCCACGCGTCACTGACATAGGTGCCGACATATGGTGAGGTATTGGGCCTCCTCTTAACGTTTTCAAACTACAGATTCTGCTCATTGGAGAGGAACTACCTGAGAGATGTGTCATTCCTGTCAGTGTAGCCACCACTGTCCACTGCTTGGGCATTGATTTTACGAATTATCTTCTTCGTTCAGCGGCAACAAACACCAAAAGTCTCCTCCGGACGATCAGGCTGGCTCGCTGTGCGCACAATACATGAATGTCTACCACACCTCTCGTATCCCTCAGGTGGCCCAGATGTACCTGGTCCTGATTACCCTCTTCGGTCGCATGTGATGGTGATGCGATCCTTTGTCTGTATCGAGATGTAATTCAAAAGTCAATATGTCTCCCTTCCCTCCACGGGAGCGTGGTGTGGTTGGCTTATTTCACAAGCTGGACAGAGTTACTTTTTGTTAGCATGCAACTGAAAATCAGGCGCCATTGCCTGACGAGCCTTACCGGACTGCCTTTACATGAATAGGAACTGTTCTCCATATCAGCCCCAGTGATTTTATCGGACATTCCAACTCCCTTTTATCACTTTCACCATTACTTTCTGGAATTTATATACAAGCTCCCATCTTTGTCACTCTCACGAATACTCCGGGAAAAGACTGTTCACAACACATTGCAAATGCATTGGTCCCATAGTTCCCCTGAACACAAGTTTCCCCGGGTGATACGATGTCGTGCATGGAAATCGGTGTATGCAGGCTTTCTCGACAACAGCGTCCATTCCACCTGGTAGAGCACCATCAACAGCAAACACGTCAACCAGTTTCGTCTGCACCTCATCCGCCTCTTCGACACACCCCAATGTGTTTACTACGGTATGGAGGACACAGTCGCCCACCGACTCTCATGTGGTCCATCGTCTGACGTCTGGCGGCTCGCGCAGCTTGGCTTTCCTTACCCGACAGACACCCGCTCAGATCACTTTTCAGGCGCTTTTGCTCCCGAGAGTGATTCAGTACTCTGCAACGAAAACGACTCGCAACCCCGGATACAAGCAGTTCTTTTCATATTTTGTGCAGAGCGCCTTTCATTATCTGCCTTCCAGCTGGAACGTCCGAGCCATAAAATGCTGATTTTTATCTTGCCAACATGAGGCTCTAAGCTAGCTACAGACGGTATCTCCATAAAAAACTCGAGAAGGCACGTTTTGACCTTCCACCATTCGAAGGCGCGAGAGACTCGCGGAATCTCGGTAAAAAACAGAAGCTCCCACGCTACTACTTTCATTTTCATCCCCATACTTTCTTTCCTTTCTTTCCCCCTTTTATTAAAAGGGTAGTTGTTTTGAGATAGGCACAGAACGCACCAACACCAGATGAGGTGCAGTTCTTTTTTTTCTTAGGACACAAGTGGCGGTGGCAAGATCTTATTTTTTGTAGTTCCCTTCCTGCTCAGGGAAGAAAAAAAATGGCTCGTGGTCAGCATATCTGCCAAGTAAGCAGGAGACCTGGGTTCGAATCGCAGACCGGTACAAATTTTCAACGTTCCCCACTGATTGCGTTAAGTCTACACTACCAACTTACTCCACTTTCTGTATCACTGCGGCTGTTATACGCAGTCCGATATTTGTAACATGTGGCCCGAAGCTACTTAATGTAAGATATCACGATGTAAGTTGGATCTGTGAATTTGTTTTATTGTATGGTGGTGTAACACAATGTAGTTCCACAATTCCGAAGATGCTCGCGTTGATCGAGTGAAACATGTCAAAATGGAGGAATGGAACTCGGGGCTGCTCTGCTATTTTAAACACACATAAATGTCTTAGAACTGTGTGCATGGATATCTTTAAGGAATTACAAAGCATTAATGTAAGGCACTCACAATGTGCATGATGGTGAAAAGCACGCAGTCGAAAGACGGTACGCTAAGGCAATTATAAAAGATAAGCTCTGTTTAACGTATCGTTAGTCATTAAAATTGTAACAGCTCAAGCATAAATTTCCATAGATACTGGAACTTTGTACTATAGTCTACGACAACATTCTTCATTTTCAATAAAGTTGTTCTGCGTGTGTAATCCCATCGTATGTGATAAAACCACCAACGTTTCGGCTGCTGCTGCAGGCAGCCATAATTAGGCGTAAGGCTTTTTCCAACAGTAGCAGAAACGTTGGTAGTTTACTCAGACGATCTGAAGTATTCGATTGAAATCGACTCTGGTCAGGAAATACTACGCTGCTATACATTCTTCTTATCGTCATCTACTTTCCTACCACGCTTCTGGTTGTAGGGTAGGTGCAGTACTTCACTGTTATCAGTCTCACATACAAATTCTACATATATCAAAGACGCATGCCATTGGCCGATACAGCAAAAGATGCCACGTTACCCTCGATTTTCCAACCCGAAGAAATTGTTATTATTAAAGACTAATAGTAAGTCAGACGATCACTAATGAAAAGAGACTTTTCTTAAAACTGATATATTCTCCAAACTCCGATTCCTGCGACATTGAAGAACATATTGGATACATAGTAACAGAATATGATAAATACAAACTTCCAAGATGTCTGTAAAATGTTGTAAAATCTACGGATTGTGTTATTTCTTAGGGTAGCTCTTAGCTCCATGATAGACCCACGGCCGAATATATTTTCTTTTTTATTCATCTCTGTAAAAGAGAACTTTAGTGAAGATTGGCTAAAGTACTTTTGGGACATATTTCCTCAAACAGTTGTTCAGTTATCTGTACGTAAGTTGATTTTGTGTAATACATCATGTTTTATATTTCCTACTTAAGACCAACAAATATGTTTCTATCGTTACATTATGTAAATGTGTGTGGCAAGTGTAATTAATAATATTAATAACATTAATTCGACGTACGGCCACAGTCGAGGGTGGTGCTCAGATCGGAAGCTGCAGAGCGCTGACGGCTGGTCAAAGTAAGAAGGGAACAGGGGGCTGCCTGTGGAGCTGCAGTGTAAAGGACGCAGTTCTCGCAGGCAAGCCGCTGCGATGCGGGGGCGGCACGCCCACGCCAGAGAACGCTTACATTACTGCGCTCTGCAAGCTGCGTCACAGTTAGGCGAAAGGTGGTCTCTCTTCTCCTGCCAGACGCGACTTCGTTACTGAACAAGAAAATTCTGCAAGGAACCGGTTGTGCAGCCGGTTTGACACCTGATTCCGAGTAGGCTTTACAGGCGATCGATACGGTTCCTGTGAGATCAGATGCGCAATGTAAATGAAAGATACGCGATGAATAACGCAGAAGATATCCCTCACAAATGAACACATTCATAGCTGTCTAGAACTGGCATTAGCAAAAAGGACAGGGAATATCTAAACTACGAAAAGACAGAATAAGTCCGTGTTGCACAGCTTTATCTAGTTTACTGATTACACATAAGTGTATTAACCATAGAAAAGTAATTTACACATTAAGTAAAAGAACCATAATACATCATTTATAAAGGAAGCGGATTTTGCTAGTTTACATTACATACGTCGTCGAGTGGGCCTCATGGAACTGGGAGAATAGGTAAAGAAAATGGACATCCAAAACAATCTTGCTCAAGGCGCTGAGGCAGACAAAATTTTACCGCTCATGCTATGTGTTAGTATTACTCAACCACGCAAGGAGTTGATTGTTCGGGCTGGGCGCCGCATGGTCAACTTTGCCACGAAATGCATCTGCGACAATCTACTACGATAACTGCAGTCAGAAGTTAAAGTAAAAGAGAAACATTAGTGCGGCGCTGCAAAAACTCACGCTTCCCTATAAGATGCTGTAAAGTTGATGCATTAATTTGTTCTGAAAGCGATGCTGATATTCATGACAATAAAAGCGGCTTCAAAGCTGTGAGCTATCTGGGGAAGTTAACCTTGCATTACTGAGCAACTGTTTTTTTTTTTACCAGGTATCCAGTCTAGCTTACCAAATTCCCAACCAGCCTAACATTAAAACATTAATTATAATCTTTTAGTAGTCATCTTATATATATATATATATATATATATATATATATATATATATATATATATATATATATATTATATATATATAAGACAATTAAAATAAAAAGAAATAAATCAGTTTATAATTGGACATTTATTTTAACATTGATCATTGTTCCGTTAAAATTTCAGCATATTAAACTTGATTCATAACTAAACTGGTGCCTTATTTAGGATTGTGAAAATGTGAGTTTGTAATCTTACAGAACACATCAAATATGGAGCCAAGATTGGGAGACTGCATACAACACTGCATTCATAAGACAACACATGAAGAACGTTGAAACATATGCAAGAGGAAATTAACCACAACCAACCGATTCAATTTTCATCCAAAGAAGTTACGTTCGAAGCGCAATCCTGTCCGTCATGAAATTACTACACACTGGTAGACTAAATTCATACTAACTCTCTGTCAAATCTTCCCGAAAAGAATAGCTGAGGGCTACTTTAATGATTACACTACATGCTTCACGTGGTCAACTTGGTTTACACAAAGAGTGTAACTCCACAATAATTTTGATGTTGTTGTTGTTGTTGTTGTTGTTGTTGTTGTAGTCTTCAGTCCGGAGATTGGTTTGATGCAGCTCTCCATGCTACTCTATCCTGTGCAAGTTTCTTCATCTTCCAGTACTTACTGCAACCTACATCCTTATGAATCTGTTTAGTGTATTCATCTCTTGGTCTCCCTCTACGATTTTTACCCTCCACGCTGCCCTCCAACGCTAAATTTGTGAACCCTTGATGCCTCGGAACATGTCCTGCCAACCAGTCCCTTCTTCTTGTCAAGTTGTGCCACAAACTCCTCTTCTCCCCAATTCTATTCAATACCTCCTCATTAGTTATGTGATGTACCCACCTAATCTTTAGCATTCTTCTGTAGCACCAAATTTCGAAAGCTTCTATTCTCTTCTTGTCCAAACTATTTATCGTCCATGTTTCACTTCCATACGTGGCTACACTCCACACAAATACTTTCAGAAACGACTTCCTGACACTTAAATTTATACTCGATGTTAACAAGTTTCTCTTCTTCAGAAACGCTTTCCTTGCCATTGCCAGTCTACATTTTATATCCTCTCTACTTCGACCATCATCAGTTATTTTGCTCCCCAAATAGCAAAACTCCTTTACTACTTTAAGTGTCTCATTTCCTACTCTAATTCCCTCAGCATTACCCGACTTAATTCGACTACATTCCATTATCCTCGTTTTGCTTTTGTTGATGTTCATCTTATATCCTCCTTTCAAGACACTGTCCGTTCCGTTCAACTGCTCTTCCAAGTCCTTTGCTGTCTCTGACAGAATTACAATGTCATCGGCGAACCTCAACGTTTTTATTTCTTCTCCATGGACTTTAATACCTACTCCAAATTTTACTGCTTGCTCAATATGCAGATTGAATAACATATGGGAGAGGCTGCAACCCTGTCTCACTCCCTTCCCAACCACTGCTTCCCTTTCATGCCACTCGACTCTTATAACTGCCATCTGGTTTCTGTACAAATTGTAAATAGCCTTTCGCTCTCTGTATTTTACCCGTGCCACCTTTAGAATTCGAAAGAGAGTATTCCAGTCATCATTGTCAAAAGCTTTCTCTAAGTCTACAAATGCTAGAAATGTAGGTTTGCCTTTCCTTAATCTATTTTCTAAGATAAGTCGTAGAGTCAGTATTGCCTCACGTGTTCCAACATTTCTGCGGAATCCAAACTGATCTTCGCCGAGGTCGGCTTCTACCAGTTTTTCCATTCGTCTGTAAAGAATTCGCGTTAGTATTTTGCAGCTGTGACTTATTAAACTGATAGTTCGGTAATTTTCACATCTGTCAACACCTGCTTTCTTTGAGATTGGAATTATTATATTCTTCTTGAAGTCTGAGGGTATTTCGCCTGTCTCATACATCTTGCTCACCAGATAGTAGAGTTTTGTCAGGACTGGCTCTCCAAGGCCGTCAGTAGTTCCAATGGAATGTTGTCTACTCCTGGGGCCTTGTTTCGACTTAGGTCTTTTAGTGCTCTGTCAAACTCTTCACGCAGTATCGTATCTCCCGTTTCATCTTCATCTACATCGTCTTTCATTTCCATAATAATGTCCTCAAGTACATCACCCTTGTATAGACCCTCTATATACTCCTTCCACCCTTCTGCTTTCCCTTCTTTGCTTAGAAATGGGTTTCCATCTGAGCTCCTGATATTCATACATGTGGTTCTCTTTTCTCCAAAGGTCTCTTTAACTTTCCTGTAGGCAGTATCTATCTTACCCTTAGTGAGATAATCCCCTACATTCTTACATTTGTCCTCTAGCCATCCCTGCTTAGCCATTTTACACATCCTGTCGATTTCATTTTTGAGACGCTTGTATTCGTTTTTGCCTGCTTCATTTACTGCGTTTTTATATGTCTCCTTTCATCAATTAAATTCAATATTTCTTCTGTTACCCAAGGATTTCTACTAGCCCTCGTCTTTTTACCTACTTGATCCTCTGCTGCCTTCACTACTTCATCCCTCAGAGCTACCCATTCTTCTTCTACCGTATTTCTTTCTCCCATTACTGTCAATTGTTCCCTTATGCTCTCCCTGAAACTCTGTACAACCTCTGGTTTAGTCAGTTTGTCCAGGTCCCATCTCCTTAAATGCCCACCTTTTTGTAGTTTCTTCAGTTTTAATCTACAGTTCATAACCAATAGATTTTGGTCAGAGTCCACATCTGCCCTGGAAATGTCTTACAATTTAAAACATGGTTCCTAAATCTCTGTCTTACCATTATATAATCTATCTGATACCTTCTAGTATCTCCAGGATTCTCCCATGTATACAACCTTCTTTCATGATTCTTGAACCAAGTGTTAGCTATGATTAAGTTATGCTCTGTGCAAAATTCTACCATACGGCTTCCTCTTTCATTTCTCTCTCTGAATCTATATTCACCCACTATGTTTCCGCTTCTCCCTTTTCCTACTCTTGAATTCCAGTCACCCATGATTATTAAATTTTCGTCTCCCTTCACTACCTGAATAATTTCTTTTATCTCATCGTACATTTCATCAATCTCTTCATCATCTGCTGAGCTAGCTGGCATATAAACTTGTACTACTGTAGTAGGCATGGGCTTCGTGTCTATCTTGGCCACAATAATGCGTTCACTATGATGCTGGTAGTAGCTTACCCGCACTCTTATTTTTTTATTCATTATTAAACCTACTGCTGCATTACCCCTGTTTGATTTTGTATTTATAACCCTGTATTCACCTGACCAAAAGTTTTGTTCCTCCTGCCACTGAACTAATTCCCTATATATCTAACTTCAACCTATCCATTTCCCTTTTTAAATTTTCTAACCTACCTGCCTGATTAAGGGATCTGACATTCCACACTCCGATCCGTAGAACGCAAGTTTTCTTTCTCCTGATAACGACGACCTCCTGAGTAGTCCCCGCCCAGAGATCCGGAAGGGGGACTATTTTACCTCCGGAATATTTTACCCAAGAGGACGCCATCATCATTTAACCATACAGTAAAGCTGCATGCCCTCTGGAAAAATTACGGCTGTGGTTTCCCCTTACTTTCAGCCGTTTGCAGCACCAGCACAGCAAGGCCGTCTTGGTTAGTGTTACAAGGCCAGATCAGTCAATCATCCAGACTGTTGCCCCTGCAACTACTGAAAAGGCTGCTGGCCCTCTTCAGGAACCACACGTTTGTCTGGCCTCTCAACAGATACCCCTCCACTGGGTTGCACCTACGGTACGGCCATCTGTATCGCTGAGGCACGCAAGCCTCCCCACCAACGCAAGGTCCATGGTTCATGGTGGTAGGATAGTTATAATAAATTACATAGAAACACAAATTACAAAAGAAAAACCTCAAACTGGTTACTATCGTCTTACTATTAACCTGATGGGTCAAACAATTGTTTAAGCACATGGTACTGGTCTCACAAAGTACACCCCACGTGGTTGAACATAAAGAAAAGTTGCTATATTGAAAAATATTGTCAAGACGAGACATTATGATCTCATGCGCATTCAGATTTAAGATTGATGATCTTAGTTAGAGTTACGTATCATCCACACATGGTTCCACTTTACTTACAAAGTAGAGACAAAGCAACTACTGGAAGATATTCTGAACTTCACACTCGAATTACACTGTGTTGCAATTTAAGACAACATGAGATATTTTAGATCTAAACCTGAAATAAAGGTGATTAAATTTTCAGTTAGGCTGAACCTAAGAAATCCATTGTCCTACGGACTTAGCAGAGATGTGCTTAGCCGGAGATCTTACCACTTCAGACGCTCGCTGCGGACCGACTGGCCTGGGCCCCTACCGAGGTTGCTTAACAGATACAAACGGAAGTGACCAGAGAGGCAGCTTCCTATACCAACATGACAAGGGACGGACAGGACCATACTAAGAATAGAAACCTCTTTGCTTTTAGAAAGCATAGCTACCTGTTCCGACGTTGGTCCTACTGTTCTACTGTTCTCTAGCAGACAGGCTTGTCTGCTACCATCAAGCATGCAACTAGAAATACATTTGCTCATTCATCCTTTCACACAGAAGGGAAGGGGGATGATAGTATCTTATCATATACAGTATATAAAAGAAGAGGATATAAGTTCCGTATGAGACTGTGAGACATGAATTACATATAAACTGTGTTTTAAAGTGTAGTAGTGTGACAGATCGTTCTTGATTATGTCTAAAAGTAACACGTTCCACTGCTCAGTCTCCTCGCAGATAGTCAGAAACATCACAGTAAATTTAGAAGTGGAATGTATGCCGTAAATGACAACAGTTTTAAAAAATTAACATGAAAGGAATACAACAGAGCCCTTTCAATGCCTCTGAGAATTTCTGTCAGGAACTCCCATTATGTCCTATTTACTTAATCTATCGGTCACGGGCTAAATTAAAATTCACCAGTGGAAAGATGCTTTTGGGGACCTGAAGCCATGGTCTGCTCCCATCAGAACCCCGTTTTGGCGGTGACGTACGCTTCCGTCGGAGTATGTGCCAGTCAGCAAACATCTATGCCCATCAGAATCTCACAGCCAGAGCGTTCTTGTCGGTGACAAAACTGGACTGTTCTTATCGAAGACTCGTAAACGGATGCCCCTTAAAAATTTCTCTCTGCACATTTCTCTGCTCCTCCAGAAGGGAAACGCCCCTCAAACTGCGCTTTAATCAATTAGAACTGCTAACTCGCGGTCGGCCTATGGCGATACGAGATCGGGACTTCGAAGCCTCCTTTCTACTAGATTTTGAGAAAAATATTTTAGTGGAAAATTCCAAGCGTAAAACAGAGGAAGAGAGAGAGATCTGATTTAACAGCTGGGATGACTTCAGGTCGTCGCAGGATTCTGGTATTCAGAATGGCTTCAAATTCTTTCGTCTATATGTGTCGGCGAAACAAAAGGGACTCTGAACCTAGCTGTGGTTGTTTGCCTCCATGGTGCCAGAATTAACGCCCAGACTTTGACATGAAAAATCAGCTTCAGCTCGGACAAGATGCGTTATCCATATTGGTTCTTCAAAGCCATCCCCTTTGCGAGTCTTTCCGATAGCAAGGAGACTCCAGTTTCGAGGGCTGCAGCGGAGGCTCGTCGCGACATACAACTAACTAAACAATTCCCATAATTATCTCTGGTCAGTTCTTTTGTAGGTACCAGAGAATAAAAACGGTCCTTTTTCTGGCTGGCGGGGGAACGGTGCTGGAGGGGGCGCACCAGAGTTTGTTTCTGGGCCTCTTCACTCCACAGTTTCCAAGAACATAGCGAGTATGCGCATTGTGACAGAGAGGCCCCCTAAAGAGATTCAGCTGTCTCAGGCGTTCGTGCGTCACCTTTTCAAAGAGTATGTATGTGTTCGGGCTATCTGGTGTACATCCTCACCGTGAGAAGAGGAATTTCCCTTTGCACAGCCGTATGAAGGAGACCATCGCTACGCACGGAGCACCTGATGACCCATCCCTGATCATAGCCACTGTATAGATGCGAGCTGGAAACTCATTCTCACACTGCATATATAAAAATTTGGCCATGCGATGCCTCTACTGGGAGAGTCAACTTCATTACTGTGACGGAAAGGAGAACAAAGAGGGGCAGATATACAGGGTGAGCGTTTTTGACTCGAGTAGTAGCAGGTGAGTCAGCGTAATAAATAGGCGTGCTTGGACTCATTTTTTCCCTACAGCGGCAGTTTAGTTACAATTGAGACGTGCATTGCGCAACAACCCGCGTTTGGTCATCATAGAGACGTTCTTTAAAAGTGCAGAATATATGACCACCACTCAGAGGTCGTTTCGTCACCAGTTCAGTGTTCCACTTAATGGTGCAATTCCAACCCACAGTGCCATTCTGCTATGACTTAAGAACTTTCGTGAGACAGGATCTGCCTTGAAGAAAAATTGAGAGACAGTGTAAAGACGGTCACGTCGCCTGAAAATGTTGAAGTTGTGTGTCACACAATTCAACCGAGCCCCAACTGATCTGCAAGACGACATGTACAGTCTCCTGGGTTATCAAATTAGTATGTTCGACGCATTTTACACCTTTTAAATTTTCGTCCCTACAAAGCTATGACTGTTCAGAAGTTGATCCCTTAAGATGTTATGATGAGACATTTTTCTGCTGAAGTAATGAAAGAGTTGTTGGAGAAAGAACCTGGGATTGTGATTTTAATGTCAGACGAGGCTCATTTTTGCCTAAAAGACAGTGTTAATTAACAAATAATACTGAACAACTGCACGAGCGCCCACTGCATTGTGACAAGGTTACAGAGTGGGCTGAATGAGGGAAATCTGGTGTCATAGGGCCTTATTTCTTCGAAGAAAGTGGTCACTGTGAACTCTGAGCGTCATTTGGTCGTGTTGCGTGAATTTATCGTCCCGTAACTTCGTCTCCGTGGCATAAATCGTCTAAATATTTGATTTCAGGAAGATGGCGCCATAGTTCTTGAACACTGACTTCCTCGTAAAATTCTTGCAGATGAAAGTTACAAACAAAATACTTTGAAGTGACATCTCCTTTCGCTAAAGCTGACCACCCGAAAGCGGAATCGGCATAAAACAGTGTGTGTATGTGTGAAGTAAGAAAGCTGTTTCTGGGAAAAGTGATATCCTGTTGGTAGTGGTAGTGCCATAGAAGACATGTTGACTGGGACTCCACTCTCCAGATCGTACTCCATGTAACGTTTTCTTGTAGGGCTTTCTCAAGAACAAAGTTTACATCAGTACGCCTCGTACTGTGCTTCAATTAAAGGATATCATTGAGTGAGCGATTCGTGTTGTACCCCGTAACAAGTTGGAGAGAGAGATGACAAACTTTGTGCAGAGGGTCGACGAGAGTGCCGAAAAAGATGGCCACTACTTGAATGACATTATCTTTCACAAATAATTAATTTTTGTGAAACTAGTGTTTTTATAGGAAATTTAGTCTGCTTTAAACTTATACCAAGATGTCATCTTCGAAGAACACAGTTTTCGAAACGTAACCGAAAACTTGAAAAAAGTGAAAATGTTGAGGTTTTTGTGTTTCTTCGACCTCCTACAATGCGGATTCGGCAACCCAAAAAACATAGAGAACGAGTGAGCGAAAAACTAACACAGTTTCGTTTAAAAAAGCTGTTTTGAACATCAGTTGACTGGACTAGGCAGTACCGCGAATCGAAACCAGGTCCTTAGCCTGGCAGTCAGCTGGGCTGACTACTCAGCTATGGAGCCGGTGGGTTATGGTAGTGCCATAGTGAAACTACATACCTCAACTTTCTGGTACCCGATCATTAAGGAAGCAGTCGAATTTTAGTTGCCAGTTGATATATATAAAAAAAGTGACAAATGTTTTCAGACACAAGGCGTTTTTCAGCCACAAGGCATTAAATTCGCTAATCCCGCAGGGAACGAATGCAAAATCGATGATAATTAGCAGTCCAGGAGTTCATGGCATTTCCACAGCACGTAACGAGGCCAGAGATATTATTAAAGGAAATATCGTCTCCACTTAGCAACATCACACGAATTGAAACCTGATAAAAACTATGATTATGCCGGGAAAACATTTTAACTGTTGACAGTGCATCTTCGTGGGAGTAGCAGTAATTTTTAAAGCCTTTTTAAATCTACTGCAGTTATTTAACGTTCTCAATCTACGTCTTTCAGTAGCTAATTGTATATTATGACGAGGAACTTCCATCTCTCTTTATTGTAATAAAAGACGTTTGTATGAAGTTCCAAAATTTTCTTTCTATGGCACTCTTACAAGAGCGAAAACAATGTCAGTCTTATCCTTTTGATATACTTCCAGCTGTTAACTGAGGCAAGATCTTTTCGCGTAACAAAGAAAGGTATTGGACGTGTTCTTGAACACTGACTTCCTCGTAAAATTCTTGCAGATGAAAGTTACAAACAAAATACTTTGAAGTGACATCTCCTTTCGCTAAAGCTGACCACCCGAAAGCGGAACCGGCATAAAGCAAATCGACAGATATTAAAAAAGATTTAATTAGCTGTCCTTAATCTGCAGTTCTAGCACCGGTAAGTTAATATGACGGATGAAGGTTTATCTTCTTTTTTTTTTACGAATTATAAGTGATGAAGGAGATACACAGGACCTTACACTCGTCACTTCGTGTGCTAGTTGCTCTTCGTCTTTTTATCATCATCATCATCAGTTATCTGCTATATTAGCAGGTCCTTTGCCTCTCCATTTTCTGCGATCCATTGCTTCCTCCTTAAGGCTGCTGTATGTTGTACCGTCCGTCATGTCATCCAGTATCTGGAATCTCTTCCTTCCTCGCTTTCTTTTCCCTTCTACATAACCTTCTAAAACTGTTTTTATCAGTCCGTCATTCTTTCTTAATATATGCCCAATCCAATTTCTTTTTCTTCTCTTTATTATATCTAGTAACTGTCTTTTCTCTCCCACTCTTCTCAGTACCTCTTCATTTTTTACTCTGACCATCCAACTTATTCTTTCCATCTTCGGCCATGTCCAGATCTCAAAAGCCTCCAGCCTTTCTCTGTCTTTTTTTCTCATAGTCCATGTTTCAGTGCCATATAGAGGAACACTCCATACAAGACATTTTATGAGTCTCTTTCTGAGTTCTCTGTCCAGACCGCTGCAGAAGATTCTCCTTATAAAACGCCTCTTTTGCCATTGCTATCCTTGTTTTAATTTCTGTGGTGCACTTCCAGTCGGTGTCTATCCTGCTTCCAAGATACTTAAAATTTTGCACCTGTTCTAGTGTTTCCTCATCCAGCACAATTTTAATTTCCTTATTTCCTCCTATTGCCAATACTTTTGTTTTATTTGTGTTAATTTTCATTCCATATTTTTTTCCGTTAGTTGCAATGGTGTCCACCAAATCCTGTAATTCATTTTCCCCTGTGGCTAGAAGGACCACGTCATCAGCAAATCTCAAGCACCCTACTCTTCTTCCTCCAATTTCTACTCCTTTGTCATCTAATGAGCATTGGTCAATCATATTTTCCAAGTACAGGTTGAAAAGAGTAGGTGATAAACAGCATCCTTGTCTTACTCCTTTCCCAAGTCTGATCCAGTTTGTACTTTCTCCCCTCACTTTAACTGAAACTTTTTGATTAAGGTACAATGAGTTTATAAGTCTTTTGGTTTTCCAGTCCACTCTCTTTCCCCTCACAATAGTCGCCAGCTTGTCCCAAAGCACATTGTCAAACGCCTCTTCTAAATCGATGAAGCACATATATAGGTCTCTTCCTTTTTCAATAAACCTTTCTCCCAAGATTCGTAGGAGCCCTATTGCATCCCTGGTGCCCGTATTCCGTCTAAAGCCAAACTGCTCCTCGCCGAGATTCTCCTCTATTACTTTTTCAAGTCTTTTATTAATTATTCTTAACATCACTTTGGCTGCATGTGAAATGAGGCTGATTGTCCTGTGCTCGCTGCATTTCTTGGTTCCTTGTTTTATTGGTAATGGAATCATTACTGTTGTCAAAAAGTCCTCAGGCCATTCACCACTGTCATATATTTTATTACATAACCTCAATATTTCTCTTATTCCATTGTGGTTCAAGCATTTTAGTATTTCTCCCGGTATTATATCTGTACCTACTGCTTTGCCATTTTTCATTGCAGCAATGGCAGACTTTACTTCTTCCATTATGATGGTCGGTCCTTTCTCTTCATCACTTACACTGTTGTGTGATTCAAGTTCCAGAGTTTCTGGTTTGCTATTCGTGTCATATAGCTCTTTTATATATTCTTCCCATCTCTGGAGGACATCGTCACGATCTTTGTACACTACCTCTTCGTCTTTACTAAAAATTTCCATAGTAGCACTTCCTGCTCTGTTTTGTTCCCATGTCATAGTCTTTACTCTGTTGTATAGTAAGTCGTATCTTCCCTTCCTGTCCAGTTCTTCAATTTCATCACATTCCTCTTTTAGCCATTTTTTCCTAGCCTGCTCTGTTTCTCTTCGCAGTTCGTTATTTAACCTTCGGTATATCTTTCTTGCATCTTCAGTGTTCTTGTTTTTCAATTTTCTTCTCTCCTCCATCTTGGAAATCATTTCTTGTGTGACCCATGGTTTTTTTGACCTTTTCCCTTTTACATATCCTGTATTTTGCTGTCCTGCTTTAATGATTCCTTCTTTCAGCATATTCCAGTACTCGTTGGCATTATCAGGTGCTTCTTTGTCTCGTAATGTGTTTAGAAAGTCCCGAGACAGCATTTCTGTAATTTGTTCTTTGTTGGACCTTATCTTCTCTAGATCCCACTTCTTCACAATTGTCGCCTTTTTCAGTTTTTTCATTCTTATTTCTATTTCTGCCATAAGTAAGTTGTGGTCACTATTAATATCTGCACCTGGTAATGTGTGCACCTTCTTGATTCCATTCCTGTATCTTTCTTCTACCAGTATAAAATCGATTTGGTTTCTATATTTATCCCCTGGTGATTTCCAAGTGTAGAGCCTCCTCTTATGGTTCTTGAACCATGTGTTTGCCGCTATCAGCTGCCTTTCACTGCAGAAGTCAATTAACCATTCAGCTCTGT
Source organism: Schistocerca americana (assembly GCF_021461395.2). NCBI lineage: Eukaryota > Metazoa > Arthropoda > Insecta > Orthoptera > Acrididae > Schistocerca > Schistocerca americana. Next base: position 708,665,170 of record NC_060119.1, on the reverse strand, counting down.
CATTTCTCTTTCCATGACCATGACTGCCTACTATGTTTCCCTCTTTCCCTTCTCCCACAATGGCGTTCCAGTCTCCCATTACTATTTTGCAGCATTTTTATTTTCGTCCATTATTCTCTCTATTACATTGTACGTTTCCTCTACAATTTGGTCATCATGTTCTGAAGTTGGCGTATACACCTGGACAATCAGTAAATCTTTTTGTGCTCCTTTCAGCCTTACACCAATAACCCGGTCATTTGCATAGTCTACATATTCCACACATTTAGCCAATTCCTTTGTCATAATTATTCCTACTCCATTAATTCCTTTTACTTCTCCTCCTGAGTAGTAGAATACATATTCATCTGACTGCAACTCTCCATGTCCATTCCATCTTACCTCAGCAACTCCTACGAGGCCCATATGATTCTTTTCCATCTCTCTTTTAAGGTTTTCTAGTTTTCCTGCTTGTAGCAGAGTTCTGACATTCCAGGTACCAATTCTTGTGTTGATTTTTTGCCTCCTTTCAAGTTGTCCCCCCCGGAGATCCGAATGGGGGATTATTTTACCTCCGGACACTGATTTAACATGAGAGGAAGCCATTTTTTGTGCATATAATGGAGACTGCATTATGCAGGGAAGATAATCTGCGGTGGTATTCCGTTTCCTTCCGCAGTTCTGGAGGCCGCCCCTAACATGGGATACAGACGCCTTTTGCAGCCGCCCGCTCCGGGTCAGACGCTGCATGAGAAGTATAGGTTGGAAAATGAAAGACCCCTAGCCCTCGAAACCTAATAGCGTCAGGGTCGGAAAAGAACAAGAACTGGCCGAGGGTGGACAGATAGGAAAGATAAAAGTGAGGAGCCTGGCTTAAGTAAGTGGAAGCAATGCCAGGACTCAGCTCGGGGCCCCGTGGTCGCCAGACACGTATCACTAGGTGTGACTCTCTGAGGACCGTCTTTTTATACCAGAGTCTATTGAGAAACGCTCTTTACTAGCACGTATGTGAAGGAAATAAAGTAGCAAAGGAGCTATTTGACAGGTTGTTGTATCTCAACCAAACGCTCTGGCGAATTTTAATAGACTTGTAACACAGATTAAGTTGCACGGAGAAAGCCATTCACTCGGAGTACAACTTTACAGGCTCTCTTCAGAAGTGTTAATTTTACTCGGCTGCTGTGTACGATTTGAGACTCCCATTCACAGACGAAACAAATTAGTTGCAGCCAAGTGTTAAGAGTCCAGAGTCGGCCCCAAAAGAGGAAGTTATACATTGGCTTGATGATTAGATAACATTCGTATGCGGTGACTTCGGATGTGCAAAGTCCTCAGTGATCCTTGGGAGAAGAGAGGGATATTTTCCATGTTATTTTAGTGAATAATACGATACCCATTAAATTTTGTGAGGCAGATCGGTATCGGATTTTGCAAGAGTTGTTTGCTGTACTTGGGTTGTTTTACCATTTGCATTATACATTTGGCAGGAGCAAATTTAGAGTCAAATCATTGACGCTCAAATTTTGTAACTGCACTCATTAATAATAAACAGGAACAGTAATAAACAAAATTTTGCTGATTACTGTAGAATACTGAGTATATTTGTCGATAGTGTGTCTGCAAAAATCATAAATAGTTGCTGAATAACAGAAAATGAATTAATATTGCATTAGCATACCTAATGCAAGTTAAATGTATTTAAGGTTGTCTCGCAACTCAGGTCGTAGTATAGATTTGTTTCTTTGTTAATGGTAGCCTTGCATATGTTTTAAGTTATTCTCATGTCGAAAGGTGCTGCTTGTTCATACAGCTTAACGGGTAGATCGGTAGTTTTCGGGGCAGAGAGGCCTGTCTGGATGCGGCTTTTAAGTGAATTAACATATCCTTCATTTGATCAGAGATAAGGGTTCAATTGTTTTGGACAACCCTTGGTCTAGTGGCCACCTATAGTGTGTTTCACAGTTCATGTTACATATTTCAAAGTTTTTTTTTATTTATTTCATTAACAGTACAGAGTAACCCACCGCCTTGAAATGTAAGGTGGGTCGGATGCTTCTGAATCCAACAGCAAACACTTCTCAGTATTACAATGTTACTGGTATACAGCTGTTAATGCATTATTCTACAACCTTTAAAATGCAACAAAAATGCATTTTAGAGGTTGTAGAGGGGACTTAATAAGTCAAGTTTTACGTAGGAACGGAAACGTCATCCAACGGCGCTACCGAGCGTTGCTGTTACAGGCGACGCCACCTGCAAGTATAGTAGGTACAGGGTGATTTCGTAGTGATGTTATGAAATTTCTAACATGATGGGGACGGTTAAATGTATCAAATTGAGGTAAGAGTCACTGTGCCAGAAACGAACGAGTCGGAAGTTATAAGCGAAAAACCATCTGATACCACTGAAAGTACATGTATTGGTACTGTTATTGCTAAGACTGTAGGGTGGACGACTATCACAGGTGGTAGTATAGACCAAGACAAGAAAAAATGTCCAGTAAACATAGGCTCTGGAATACATATCTTAAGAGCTATGAGCACTTGTTCAATAGAAGTGATGTGGTCCACAATATCGAAGATGAACAAGTACTCATAGCTCCGCAGGTATGCGTTCTAGCGCTCATGTTTACTGGACATATTTTCCTTGTTCTGATCCATACCACCAGCTCTGACAGTTGTCTCCCTTACAATTTCAGTAACAACAGTAGCAACACACTGTCAGAAGTATCAGAAGTGTTTCCGATTATAAATTTCGACTCGTTCGTTACCGGTATAGGGACACTTACCTCAAACTGATAATTCTAGAAACTCTGTAATATCATCACGGAATCATCCTATATACGGGGTGGTCCATTGAGAGTGACTGGGCAAAATATCTCACGAAATAAGCGTCAAACGAAAAACCTACAAAGAACGAAACTTGTCTAACTCGAAGGGGGAAACCAGATGGCGCTATGGTTGGCCCGCTAGATGGCGCTGCCATAGGTCAAACGGATATCAACTGCGTCTTTTTAAAATAGGAATCCCCATTTTTTATTACATATTCGTGTAGTGCGTAAAGAAAAATGAATGTTTTAGTTGGACCACCTTTTTCGCCTTGTGATAGATGGCGCTGTAATAGTCAGAAACATATGCATCACAATTTTAGACGAACAGTTGGTAACAGGTAGGTTTTTTAAATTAAAATACAGAACGTAGGTATGTTTGAACATTTTATTTCGGTTGTTCCAATGTGACACATACACCTTTGCGAACTTATCATTTCTGAGAACGCATGCTGTTACAGCGTGATTACCTGTAAATACCACATTAATGCAATAAATGCTGAAAATGATGTCCGTCAACCTCAATGTATTTGGCAATACGTGTAACAACGTTCATCTCAACAGCGAGTAGTTCGCGTTCCGTAATGTTCGCACATGCATTGACAATGGGCTGACGCATGTTGTCAGGCGTTGTCGGTGGATCACGATAGCAAATATCCTTCAACTTTCCCTACAGAAAGAAATTCGGGGACGTCAGATCCGGTGAACGTGCGGTGCTTCGACGTCCAATCCACCTGTCATGAAATATGCTATTCAATACCGCTTCAACCGCCCGCGAGCTATGTGCCGGACATCCATCATGTTGGAAGTACATCTCCATTCTCTCATGCAGTGAAACATCTTGTAGTAACATTGGTAGAACATTACGTAGGAAATCAGCATACATTGCACCATTTAGATTGCCATCGATAAAATGGGGGCCAATTATCCTTCCTCCCATAATGCCGCACCATACATTAACCCGCCAAGGTCGCTGATGTTCCACTTGTCGCAGCCATCGTGGATTTTCCGTTGCCCAATAGTGCATATTATTCCGGTTTACGTTACCGCTGTTGGTGAATGACGCTTCGTCGCTACATAGAACGTGTGCAAAAAATCTGTCATCGTCCCGTAATTTTTCTTGTGCCCAGTGGCAGAACTGTATACGACGTTCAAATACAATTCCTGGTGCATAGAAATATGGTACGGATGCAATCGATGTTGATGTAGAATTCTCAACACCGACGTTTCTGAGGTTCCCGATTCTCGCGCAGTTTGTCTGCTACTGATGTGCGTATTAGCCGCGACAGCAGCTAAAACACTTAGTTGGGCATCATCATTTGTTGCAGGTTGTGGTTGACGTTTCACATGTGGCTGAACACTTCCTGTTTCCTTAAATAACGTAACTATCCGGCTAACGGTCCGGACACTTGGATGATCTCGTCCAGGATACCGAGCAGCATACATAGCACACGCCCGTTGGGCATTTTGATCATAATAGCCATACATCAACACGATATCGACCTTTACCGCAATTGGTAAACTGTCCATTTTAACACGGGTAACGTATCACGAAGCAAATACCGTCCGTACTGGCGGAATGTTACGTGATACCACGTACTTATACGTTTATGACTATTACAGCGCTATCTAGCACAAAGCGAAATAGATGGTCCAACTAAAACATTCATATTTCTTTACGTACTACACGAATATGCAATAAGAAATGTGGGTTCCTATTTGAATAAACGCAGTTGATATCCGTTTGACCTATGGCAGCGCCATCTAGCGGGCCAACCATAGCGCCATCTGGTTTCCCCCTTCAAGCTAGAAGAGTTTCGTTCTTTGTAGTTTTTTCGTTTGATGCTTATTTCGTGAGATATATGACCCGGTCACTATCAAGGGAGCACCCTGTATAAACAGAAATACAAATGAGCATTATTATAAAAATACGCAACGCTATAAGATACCGATATACTGTGAGACTCTGTTCATTGATGGTCCATGGCGAAATTCCTCTAACAGTGGGTCAGTTGTTATGTTTTCCTTGCACAGGTATCGACAAAAAAGTGAAGCATGAACATTGAAAATAAACATACTACGTGGCCAAAGATATCTGGACGTAGAATTTCAGGAAGCAATTTTCATTATATGTTTTCAGATATAGTAATTATCAATCATTCTCTTCCTCAATGTATATCAAACCAGCCACACTTGCTCCTTACAACCACACCATAGCACAGAAAAGATGGGAGTAGAACTCCCTGGAATCTTTGTTCCTCCTTCGAAAACACAGGATGAGCTTCTCTCACGGGTCACATTAAATTCTTGTTTATACACAAAGGAATTACAGACATTGACTGCAAGTGGGCATGGACTGTAATAAATGGGGAAAGTTGAAAATTTGTGCCGGACCGGGATTCGCACCCGGGTCTCCTGCTTTCTAGGCAGTGATCTGACCACTAAGCCATCCGGTCACAGAGGTCATCGCAACTGCCCGGCCTATCCTAGAAAGCCTCTCGGTAGACCCAAATTCTCAACTTATCCACACATTAGTAATGTAGTGCCGCTTGCCCATTATCCTTATTACTCGCGGTTTTTCGCCGATTTCCTCGTATATGTACAATTAAAGCGAGATGGCCAATGATCTCTTCACTGTAGATGAACAACAGACTCGAACTCTTACTGGAATCGAAGAAATGCGGTGAGTAATGAAGAAAACTGTGCAAGGGTTCACTACGTTAGTGGTGCGTGGATAAGTAGAGAACTCGGGTTTGACGGGAGGCGCGCTAGGGTAGTCCGTGCCGTCGCACTAGCTGCTGTGTCAGGATAGTCGCGGCCGAACCGCCACAGCTGTCGGACGTATGTGCCGTGTTCGTGTGGCAGCTCCCGCTGCGCGCGTTCACTATTGTCTAGAGCTTTTGGAATCAGTGAATGCAGTTCTACAAGTGTATAATGTACTACAACCTGAAAGTTGTCTTTCCATTTGGTTGTGAACGACCTAATGTGCTTGATATTGACGAGTCGCTTTTCAGTGATTTAAGTTTACGAGAAGGCGAAGTAAAAGGTTTACAGTACGATTTCTTAGCGGATTCTTTGTATATTTGTCTAACAGCCGATGAAGTGTGTCGCAGAGTCATAATGAAAACAAAAGGTTCCTCGGAATTTTCGTACTTCGGAAAGGGAAGTGCTGAATGTCAGCATTAATTATGCTGGGTTAGTCTGCGACAGTTCGCATATTTAATTTACCATTCGAAAAGGAGTTCGAACAATCAAAGATACTCCTGAATCGTTCGGGTCGCTAATAGAGATACATTGTGAAAAGTGGCGAGCATCACGACACTTCAGTGTTGACAATGGCGCGAGGAATGTCAACATTGATACGAATAGGCATATACCGCCCTTTATAGTGGCGCGCAGATTGAAGGCACTAGTAGTTTATAAAGGTCAATCTCGAACGTGTGTTATCTGTGGGGCCACCGAGCATATAAGAGCCCAGTGCCCACACATTAAACCACAACTTAGAGACCCTCGCATCCTCCCCTGTATGGAAGGCAGCGACGCGGCCGACAGGGTGACGTATGCTCAGTTGCTAGCAGACCCGCCGTTGTCGAGTTGCAACAGCGGCCGCTCCGGAACTTAACCCGCATGTCAACAACACCGCTCAACTGCCCGAAACTTCCGCTGAGGAAATCGGTAAACAGGAAGAGACGATGGATCACGACGACCAGCAGCAGGAAAATCCGCCTGACAGGACGGCTAATAAACAAGTCTAGCCCTGAGAAGAGATTCATGCTGACCGGCTCCATACCCAGGTTCAGTCGGAAGTACGGCTCCCGCCACAACAGAAGTAACGTCTGTGTTGTTAGTTTCGGCTCCCAGCAAGGAGACAATTCGAGGGAGGAGAGCAAGTACCTCGTTGCATTGTGACTCAATACCTGGCGGCAAAGCCAATCCAAGAGAGACGCCTCAAAAAATAAACGAGCAGTTCGGAAGCAGAGCACAGAAAAGACCCAAGAGCTCGGAAGGAAACTGGCACGCTCGAAGAAGATAAACTGGCACGTTCGAAGAAGATCCTTAAGAAAAACACTCCGTAAGAGGTTGACTCTAGAAGAAAGGAGAAAAGTCAATGTCAACCACAAGAGCAACAAATCTCCATGAATGTCTACAGTCGTTCAGAGGAGCCTAAGTAAATGTGTCCGAGACAAACACTTCGTGGTCGGGGGACGTTGATCAGTAGTAAAATCCTCTAAGATGACGCAAACGTACAAGATAGCAACAATCAACATAACAGCATTGGATGTGACAAAGTGGAAAAGTCTACTGGATTACTTGTACACTGCAGACATCCATGTAGCCATGCTTCAGGAAGTGGTTTTAAATAAAACAGCAATTATCAACGGATATGAATCCATTGTGAAGCTAGGGTACGAATGTGGGACGGCCACAATATATAAAGTACGCATACAATCTGAAGTTGAAACTATACTTGACACTGGATGAGAAATTACGGCGAAGTTGCATGATTTCCTTTTAGCCACACTGAAGCGCCAACTGGTATAGACATGCGCATTCAAATACAGATATATGTAAACAGGCAGAATACGGCGCTGCGGTCGGCAACGCCTATATAAGACAATAAGTTGGTTGGTTGTGTTGGGGAAGGAGACCAGACAGCGAGGTCATCGGTCTCATCGGATTAGGGAAGGACAGGGAAGGAAGTCGGCCGTGCCCTTTGAAAGGAACCATCCCGGCATTTGCCTGGAGCGATTTAGGGAAATCACGGAAAACCTAAATCGGGATGGTCGGACGCGGGATTGAACCGTCGTCCTCCCGAATGAGAGTCCAGTGTCTAACCACTGCGCCACCTCGCTCGGTAGACAATAAGTGTCTGTTGCTAGATCGATTACTGCTGCTACAATGGCAGGTTATCAAGATTTAAGTGAATTTGAACGTGGTGTTATAGTCTGCGCACTAGCGTTGGGACATAGCATCTCCGAGGTAGCGATGAAGTGGGGATTTTCCCGTACGACCATTCTACAAGTGTACTGAGGATATTAGGAATCCGGTAAAACATCAAATTTCCGACATCGCTGCAGCTGGAAAAACTTCCTGCAAGAACGGAACCAACGACGACTGAAGAGAATAGTTCAGAGTGACAAAAGTGCAAACCGAGTGACAAAAGTGCAAACCTTCCGCAAATTGCTGCACATTTCATTGCTGGACCATCAACAAGCGTCAGCGTGCGAACTATTCACCGAAACGTCATCGATATGGGCTTTCGGAGCCGAAGGCCCACTCATCTACCCGTGATGGCTCCACGACACAAAGCTTTACGGATCACCTGGGCTCTTCAACACCGACATTGGACTGTTGATGACTGGAAACGTGTTGCCTGGTTGGAAGAGTCTCGTTTTAGATTGTATCGAACGGTTTGTCGTGTTCGTTTATGGAGACAACCACATGAATCCATGAACCCTGCATGTCGGCAGGGGACTGTTCAAGCTGGTGGAGTCTCTGTTTTGGTGTGGGCGTGTGCATTTGGAGTGATATGGGACCACTGACATACGTCTAGATACGATTCTGACAGGTGACACATACGTAATCATCCTATCTGATCACCTGATTCCATTCATGTCTATTGCGCATTCCGACGGACTTGGGCAATTCCAGCAGGACAACGCCACACCCCACAGGTCCAGAATTGCTACAGAGTGGCTCCAGAAACAATCTTCCGAGTTTAAACACTTCAACTGGTCACCAGACTCCCCGGACATGAACATTATTGAGCATATCTGGGTTGCCTTGCAACGTGCACTTCAGAAGAGATCTCCACCCCCTCATACTTTTACGGATTTACGGACAGCCCTGCACGATTCAGGGTGTCAGTTCTCTCCATCACTACTTCAGACATTAGTCGAGTCCATGACACATCGTGTTGCGGCACTTCTGCGTGCTCACGGGGGCCCTACATAATATTAGGCAGGTGTACCGGTTTCTTTGACTCTTCAGTGTGTATGCCCCAACTCGGTCCTATGGCAGACGTGCGAAAAACGAGTTTTTTTAGAGAAGAAATAACAAATGTCAGAGTTAACATAATTTTAGGTGAAAATTTTAATTGCGTGTTGCATCGAGGAGATGAGTGCCCGAATTTTAGCTTTTGTAAGGACTTACATCTTTTAACCAATGGACTAGGACTGGTTAGATTCTTGGACCCATCTTCGTTCCCGGGCGCAAACGTACACATGTGTGTGCAATACAGTCTATCACATTGCTGCCTTATTACCGATATCCCGTGTTATTGCTGAAAGTCTCCTTGTTGCACTATATTGGTATGTGTGGAGAGGAAATATCTTCAGAAACTCTGTTCAAACAATAACATTTGCTTGACAGGCTGGCGGCTTAGGTACGAATGATGTTTGGACGCAGTGCCTCGCTACCTTTCTCAATGGAAAATCAAAAATAACCCGCAGCAATCAGACTGGAGTGTTCAAGAGCTTATTCGTCACATTACAACCTGAGGACGTTGGGTCACCAATCAACGTAGGACACTTCAGTGCCTCCTTGAGACACGTCCACGAATACTATATGGAAATCAGCTATCTGCCCCAGCCATCTCAACAGTTCCCAACTTCTTCAGTTTATCTTAGAAAGATAAAACAACAGCAGCGGAATCAAACTGAAAAGAAAGATCCTGATAAAAACTGGAAACAGATCTGGACTAACATCATCAACACCATCCTCACGTCAAATATATTTCAGCATGGTGTGACATTGTTAATGAAATAATCATTCACCTACGCTCTCATTCCTACTGCAACCACTGCCAATTTTTCGACACCCTGGCGCATACTTTTGTCTGTAGTGGAAGGATACTGATCTGGAGCTGGACGAGAAAAAAGCTCGCGAGTATCAACAGAACGATAGGGCAAGCGATTAATGTTGAAGATGTCTTATTGTCAGACTGGCGTTTGTTTCCAATGGCGAAAACAGTGTCTGGCTCCTCGGACACTGCGCTTACTACATCGTAATGCGGAAGCCTGTCAACCTACCCTTTATATTGAGGAACAACGCTACAATCTGAAGAAACATCCGAAATATAAAAAAGTGTTCCGAAACTTTCTTATTTGTACGTTGCCACCAGACTGAGGTTCCCTCAGGCGTGGGTGTGTGTGTGTGTTTGTCCTTAGGACAATTTAGGTTACGTAGTGTGTAAGCTTAGGGACTGATGAGCTTAGCAGTTAAGTCCCATAAGATTCCACACACATTTGAACATTTTGAACCAGGCTGAGGTTCGTTTCACAATACACCACATTATGATAGTAAAAGTTCGATATTACAGTGGAAGTGCTTATATGCGGTAGTGCGATATGTACCTGACATGTGTAATAACTGGAAACGTCTCAGAACAAGATTTATCGTTTATTTATTTGTTTACTTATTATTTTCCTCGCGTGATGAGAAGGTGATGCTCAAGAACGAGCAATTTTATTTATGCTCTTTACATCTTAATTGTGTTAGTATCCATAACCAGAAGTTCAGTTAGAAGAAAAATCACAGGCACGTATGCGGCATCACATCGTCTTCTGAAGCACCCTAGTTAGCAGAAAGGACAATTCGACCCTTACTAGACAGTTAAGAGAAGAGGAATTCAGCAACACACCTCGGGAAGAACGCCCGGAACCATCGCGACACGATACGGAAACCTGGAATTGTAACCAAGACGAACTTTGAAGACATCGCACTTTTAGGCTCTCATTAAAAGCTTCATCATTTTTATACACTTCTGTAGCCAATTCGGAAATGGAATACTATTCTTCTTTCACTGTCTGAATACTGTAATTCTATCTTCCTCTCTGGTAGTTGAGTTTTGAAGTTACTTTTCTGAGCAAGTTCGTCCACAGTTTTGCGTCATTGTTTTCTCACTGAGTTCGTCAGTTGCTTAAACTAGTTTTTCAAGAGACTGATTACTTACTTTCTGTGCTACATGCCGTACATACTGTTAATCTTCGGAGTTCGCTGTAGTTACTAGAAATACTGCTATGCTTGCAATCCCTTCTTCTTATTCCTCACTGTTGTCTACGTTTGTCTAGTTGAACTAGCTACTGAGCTTCCTTCAGTAATTCACTGTTTTGATTAAGCATGCCTCTCGACAATACAACAACTTCTCTTACTTTATCGGGCTCTCGCTGACAGTTTTAGGTTTCTGCGACAGCTCCGTAAGTCTTTTACAGAGAAATTGCAGCGCCGCATCCAACAAGGCCTGCGAGTGAGAGAAATCGCGCGCCGGTGCGGGCCCAGTTGTGCTGGCCACGTGTGCGACATTAGGGGGGACAAACAGCGAGGGGAGGACGCTGATTGCATGCGGAGAAAACTGCGCCGCGCGCGGGTCCTGGAAGTCTAACTCTCCTACAATAAACATGCAACACATGGCAGTGCAAAACGAATTTCAGAAAATATCAAAAATTTCTCCAATTACAAGTTTGATTCACTGTAAACGATTTCATATCGACCATTGATTGTGTCCACGAACGGAAACTTGGGATGGATGGCTAAGGAGTGCGAAATACAATGATTTTCACAGTTACTGAATGCAATTTTCTTAAGAACTGATCTTGACCTTGAAGATTTCTTCGAAGTGATAACTTGAAGTGAAACACCCAAAGTAGATAATCTAACATGACGACAGAACAGAGAGAAAACAGCGACTTGATGTTGATTCATACTTACAACGTTCTCGCTTCAACTTTGACTCGATTTAATAACTAAACTTCATTGCCAAAGAATTTAGTAGTGACGATTGAGAAATCATAAACATGATTTATACATTGTACTTGAAGAAGAATATAAACTTCTGAAAAGCACAAACAAACCCATGTCTAGTTTTAGGTCCTGCGTCTGAATTGGGTAAAAAATCTCCATGGAATTTTAAAGAGCACCTAAATACAATTTTGTTGCATTACATTTATGTAAAAACATGCCAATAACTCACAACGTCTACATGAAGTTTAAAAAGAAATCACACCATGCGTTTAATTTTGCTTTTTTTATCCTTTGTAATACTTCGTGTAGTTGTACTGGGGATTTGCTGGTGTACTTTTATGAGGATTCAGTATGCTACTGTTCCTTATCTTATGTTTCGTTTTTATTTTTTGATTTCTCTTTCTAACGATCGATAAGACAAAAATATACTAAGGCGTGTTGACTTTAGTGAACAGTGGTCAGGCAAAGCAAGATTTAATGTAAATGGTATCTGGATAAAAGAATGTACAGTTTCTCGGTCAATTGCATCTCGTTTAGCAGCATTTCTCCACCCGTGAGCCCTGTAAGATGTTTCGGTAAGACAATACATCCAATTTAACGATTATTTATCCCAGCACAACATGTATTTACTGAGAAGCAACACTGAAAAATTATCCACACAGCGTATATTTCTCACTTCTCTAATGTGAACTACGGGTATTTTTAAAACAGCCGCTTATGAAGTGAACTCTATCGATGAATTTATCAGCGGTGAGGAATTATCAACGAAAATGTAGTCGCTGTAGAATTGCACTGGATGTCTTAGGCTATGCCCTTGTGGACGTGTCCATCATCTTCGAGCAGCTGCATCTCCACAGTACCAGAAAACTCGGCCATACTTGAATGGGCATTTCAGTTTAAAATTATCCTTACAACCACTGCTTAAATATTTAGCATCCCCCCACTAAAACACCCTAAACTTGATATCCTGGGGAAACATTTTCTTGTAAATTATTTAGTAGTGTTTTTGTTGTTGTGGTCTTCATGCAAGCATCTTCATCTACGAATAACTACTGCAACATACGTCCATTTCAACCCGTTTACTGTATTCATCCTTGGTCTCAGTCCCTCCCTCCCTCCCTCTCTCCCTCTCTCCCTCTCTCTCTCTCTCTCTCTGTACAATTTTTACATCCCGCCTCCACCTTCCCCACTACCACACACATCCGTTGATTGGCTAATTGACGAGTCCTTGTTGCCTTAAGATATGTTATATCAATCCATCCCTTCTTTTCGTGGAGTTGTCCCGTAAATTTCTTCTTTCCCTAACTGGATTCAGAACCCCCTGATTAGTTTCTCAACCTACTCATCAGATCTCCACCTCTTCTGTACCATCCCATTTCAGAAGCTTCTGCTCCCTTCTTGTCTGAACTGTTTATCGTCCACGTTTCTCTTTCGTACAAGGCCACGCTCCAGCCAAATACCTTCAGCAGAGGCTTCTTATCAGTTATATTTATGTTAACCATGTTTTTTGAAAATCAAAAGAGTCTGGATCGCATACAAAAATATCTTAAAATGGTTATCGTTTTTGTCAATTTAAGACCATCTTCTGATCGATCACTGTAATATAAGTACATTTACAGACTTCGAGTAACATCTGACAAACTGAAACATAAAAACGTAAGAATAAATGGTTCAAATGGCTCTGAGCACTATGGGACTTAACTTCTTAGGTCATCAGTCCCCTAGAACTTAGAACTACTTCAACCTAACTAACCTAAGGACATCACACACATCCATGCCCGAGGCAGGATTCGAACCTGCGACCGTAGCGGTCGCGCGGTTCCGGACTGAAGCTGCTAGAACCGCTCGGCCACCCCAGCCGGCAAACGTAAGAATGACTAAAAGAGGTTATACATTATGTTGTCAAAAGTATCCGGACACCTGGCTGAAAATGGCTTACAAGTTCGTGACGCCCTCCATCATTAATGCTGGAATTCAGCAGGTGCTGGAAAAAGGTTTCTTGGGAAATGGCAGCCCATTCTTCACAGAGTGCTGCACTGAGGAGAGGTATCGATGTCGAACGGCGAGGCCTGGTACGAAGTCGGGGTTTCAAAAGATCCCAAAAGTGTTCTGTGGGGTTCAGGTCAGAACTCTCCGCAGGCCAGTCCATTACAGAGATGTTATTGTCGTGTAACCAGTCCTCCACAGGCCATGTATCGCTCGTGTTGAAAGATGCAACCGCCATATCAGAATAGCTCTTCAACAGTGGGAAGCAAGAAGATGTTTAAAACATCAATGTAGGCCTGTGCTGTGAAGTACCACGCAAAACAAAGGGGTGCAAGCATCCTCCATGAAAAACACGACCACACCATAACACCACCGCCTCCGAGTTTTACTGTTGGCTCTATACACGCTGGCAGATGACGCTGACCGGGCATTCGCCATACCCACACCCTGCCATAGGATCGCCACATTGTGTACCGTGATTCGTCACTCTACACAATGTTTTTCCACTGTGAAGTCGTCCAATGTTTACGCCCCTGACACCAAACGAGGCGTCATTTAGCGTTTACCGGCGTGATGTGTGGCTTATGAACAGCCGCTCGACCATGAAATCCAAGTTTTCTCACCTCCCGCCTAACTGTCATAGTACTTGCAGTGGATCCTGATGCAGTTTGAAATTCCTGTGTGATGGTCTGGATAGATATCTGCCTATTACACGTTACGACCTTCTTGAACTGTCGGTGGTCTCTGTCAGTCAACAGACGCGTCATCCTGTACGCTTTTGTGTTGTGCATGTCCCTTCACGTTTCCACTTGACTATCAAATTGGAAACAGTGGACCTAGGGATGTTTAGGAGTGTGGAAATCTCTCGTAGAGACGTATGACACAAGAGACACAGAATCACCTGACCACGTTCGAAGTCTGAGTTCTACGAAGCGCCTCAGTGTGCTGTCCCACGATGTATGATGACTACTGAGGTCGCTGATATGGAGTACCTGGCAGTAGGTGGCAGCACAGTGCACCTAATATGAAAAACGTATGTTTTTGGGGGTGTCCGGATACTTTTGATCACATAGTGAAACAAATGGTGGCAGGTGGAAATCGTGAACGGCAAACATTGCTTTGCCATTTATAAAAAAGCCAACTGCGACAGATTTCATCTTTAATGCTACTTCTCGCCATCCTTTTAAATATAAAATTTTTTCCAGTCAGCGGTCCATACAATATTAAAATTACGCCTTTGTCTGACGAAATTCAAAAAGACATAACAATTCTTAAACAGGTTGCTAATCCAACGGCTATAATACTAATGAAGTCCATTTTTTATTCAACAATTTACAACAGTCACATGATCATTGCCAAACTTTCAACCGGAAATTTACTAAAGCGTATTTCCAATAAAGTAAATAAATTATTTAAAAGCACTGAACAGACCTTAGCTTTACCTGCCGGGAATCTCTTACAGAACAGGCTCAAAAACACTTGGTAAAGGTGTAACGCCGGAAATGCATATCCTTCTATATCCATCTATTGTACTATAGATTTTTCCTTATTTTGACACCTGAAGATATGACATTTCTGTGTCTTTATATATTGTAATTGTTTTACTGTTTGGCTCTGAGCACTATGGGACTCAACTGCTGTGGTCATAAGTCCCACAAAACTTAGAACTACTTAAACCTAACTAACCTAAGGACAGCACACAACACCCAGCCATCACGAGGCAGAGAAAATCCCTGACCCCGCCGGGAATTGAACCCGGGAACCCGGGCGTGGGAAGCGAGAACGCTACCGCACGACCACGAGATGCGGGCTTTTACTGTTTGTATATATATATATATATATATTTATGCATTTATGTTGGTTTGTTTTGTGAATATTATTTGCATTTATACGCTGGGTCTGGCCTAGGGAAAACTATGCTGTCGAACGAATACATCGATAGGTCGTGTGGAGAACCAAAGTGTTTAGGATCCTTGGTAGTGTTAACTCTGTCGCGTGGAGCGCGGGCAGAGGGAGAGTCTGGCGGGAGTAGGGCGGTGAAGGAGGTGGGTTGTGTGACGCTCCCGCGAGTTGCCGCGCTTTCGGGGTTTGGCAGCATGTAATTGCGCTCGACTTGCTATGATAGTTTATGACACGGTGTCGCGGACGGGAAGCATTAGCTGGCGCACACCAAGAGCCCGTTTCGCCTGGTGACCGTGTCGAGAAGAAGGCGCGCCTACATCCAGCTTCTACAACAGCGACGGCCGACAGTGAGTGACTGTCGCCACCTCCTCGATCGACGACTGCAAACCTTCAATCAACCATCAAGGAAGACTAAAAACACGTAAAGTTTTAGAACTGTATGGCAGACCTCAGCTTTTTTAAACTGTTGCATCATAAAATTACAGCAACTTAGCATGAACCTTCGTTGCTCATTGTCCCAATTGCATTACCAAGCAGGGTCCCTTCCTTTTCCGGAATGAACCCGTGTGTCGTTGAAATTCAAACGCCAGCATTAAAGCAATAGCATTCGATTTCATTGCTTTAATTTCAAAGATCAGTTAAGGTATTCATAGCTGGCTACGATATTTAGATCACACAAGCACTAATTAAGAGTGCGAGTTTTGTTACCATATTTTAGCTTACCTGTGACTGCAGCTCAGCTTGGTACGTACTAAATTTTACTATTGTTAATTGTTCAGAATCATTTAATTCAAGTTCAAAGTTAAATCTCTTATTTCTAAATTGCGTAGATTCAAGTAGCTTTTGAAATGATTGTTGAGGTAGCCCAAGACTAACCTTATTTTACTGAATTTCGTAGTGCTTCAGAAACAAAGTTCACTATTAATTTCAGTCACTAAATTAACTTTCAATTTTCCGGTTTTATTAATTATTTTGCTAAATTAAGTTAGAGTGTAGCGAAATTTATTACTTCTGACAAACTTTCAGTTTTCACACTACACGTGTCAACCTTCAGTTGCCACGCTTCTAGTGCTAATTATATGTGTAATAACCTTTCTTTTTCAGTTACTATAGTAATTGTCCTTAGGACTGGCGACCACAATTTCCCCCAAATCTCAAATATCTAATTACCGCTAGTTAATTGTTAACGTAACGGCCGCACATTTACTTTCTTTATCAACTTTACCCCTTTTCAAAATTAATTTCCACCAGTTTAATTTGCATTTTTCCTTTCATTTAGATGTAACCCTTTCCTTTCTCTTTACCAACAAATTAACTTCGGTGACGATTGCTTTTCCCAAATTTCCATTAGGTACACGCGGTTTAATTTTTCACTGTCATTAAGGTCGATAAGAGAGGGGGGGTTACAAAGGCAATAGTAAATATTTAAATGGTGACGTCTATAAAATTCTTTGTCATGACTGTGGTAAACAATATGTCGGACAGATGGGCTGTAATTTCCCTATTCGGTCGCAGGTTCGAATCCAGCATCGGGCATGAATGTGTGTGATTTCCTTAGGTTAGTTAGGTTTAAGTAGTTCTAAGTTCTAGGGGACTGATGACCTCAGCCGTTAAGTGCCATAGTGCTCAGAGCCATTTGAAACATTTTTTTTGATTCATCATGATGTACACATTGCCTTGATTACTAGCGGCTAGCGGTGTATGACAGACACAAGTGGATCTTCGTATCTGCCATTCCATGTCAACATGTAGCAGTGGCTAGTGGCTGATTATGGCTCTGATCGGGACGCTTCAGGCGGTTCATATCGACACTCTTCAGACCGTCCCTATGGCAAGAAAATGCGTCTCCTTAGTTTGTCTTTTCTGTGATTACGCTCTACGCCTCAATGCCGAGTTTACGAACTGCACATAGAGGGCAGCCCTCGTTCTTATAATTACTATTGGTTTACTGTCTCTAACTTTGCTTCTGTTAACTTCTCCCTCGAGCAATTATTTTATGATGTTATTTATCTAAGATTTTTTTACAATTTTCTGCTACTACTTTTATGTACATTACTTTTGTAACGTCTTTACTTACTGTGCGCCCTACTGGTTGCTGTTGACGTCATGGGGAAGGCAGTGGGTGGAGCCTCTCCCAGTTAACTCGTAGCTCACCACGCTATCCAGCAGTTGACGTTCGTTTCTCAACATACGGTATCTGCTACGTTCACAATCTTGACGTGCCACCATTGGGTATATTTTCATTTAATTATTTTTAACTCTGTCTGTTTCAGTTTTTTTAGATGACTAGTATGAAGTTGGCCTGAAGCTGGGCTTAAAATGACTGAAACCGGCCATCATTTCAATAAATATTTTTATGGCGATGATGACTGTTTTAATTTTTTAATATTCAATTTACATCGTTGTTCTTCTAATGATGTTTACAAAAATTATTAGAAAATTTTATAGTTTTCAGCAGGAACAATAATAAAGAAGAAACAGAAGTCGAGGAAGTTCAGCCTGTTACAGACCTTCCAACGAAGAGGCGTTCGTAATGACAGGCGCTGCACTGACAGTTTCGAATATCCACCTGAAGAAATAAGGAGTGCAATGGTGGAAACAGAAGTTGTACATTTTATTAAATGTTATAAAAAAGTTGTATAATCAGCTGGCAAAGAAGACCACACAGTCGACAATTAAACATTTCTCTCCAAAACAGTGTAACACTTCAAAAATGTCAAGCACCTAGCGAGAACCCTTCAGCTACAAAGAATTTACATACAAGGAAATCCGTAACGGAAACTGGACTGACTATAGTACCATCAGATTTTTCCTATTTAGATGATCTAGAGGTTAATTAGGATGTACATGGACTGAATGAAAATGATTTTAGTTTATTGCTGTGTATTTCAATGTTACATTTTTAAGTGTAGCGGCGTTTGAAATGTGGTGCCACAGAATGATGCTGAAGATAAGATGTGTGGACCACGTAAATAGTGAGTAGGTACTTAATATCATTACGAAAAAAAAGAGATTTGTATTAAAACTTGACTGAAAGAAGGGCACGGTTGTTAGGACACATTCTGAGAGAGCAAAGGGTCACCAATTTAATACTGGAGGAAACTGCGTATGTGTTTGGAGTGGAGGAGGGGGAGTGGTAAAATCGCAGAGGGAGACCAAGAGATGGGTACAGTAAGCAAATTCGGAAGGATGAAGGTTGCAGTAGGTATTCGGAAATGAAGGGGCTTGCACAGGATTCAGCAGCGTGGAGAGCTGCATCAAACCATTTTTCAGACTGAAGACCGCAACAACAACAAAAGATTTGCCTTAAAATGCATTTTAGAAAGATAATTGCTATTTTTGGTAAAAAGACTAAGAAACTCTGCTATTTTAAACTTAGTATGTGACTAAACGAGTACCTAGCCCCATATTTTACATATAAAATGATTCCTGATTTGCGCCGTGACTCCACAGAACGTCGCCAAGACGAAATTTACCTGTTTCTCCCACAGAATGACCACCTTAAGCCAAGTAGCATGCATTCCGAAAATATCGATCATATGCAAGTCAACTTGCACTTTTCTCACATTACTTACTGAAAGCCATGGATCAAAGCGGACAGACATACGCAGTATTTCTCTATTTCCGAGAAACATTTCTGTCTGTGTCAGATCTAAACTCATTATCAAATGTACAATCTCAAGCGGTGTCGAGCAAAATTTTTAACTGGATTGAGGATCTGTTAGTAGGGAGCACGCAGCAAGTTAACTTGGATGGAGTGTCACCACTAGATGTAGAAGTAACTTATTGTCTGCACCAGGGAAGTGTGTAGGGACTCCTGCTGTACATTAATGACATTACAGACCATATTAATGGTAGTCTTAGACTTTTCGCAGATGATGCAGTTTCTGCACTGACGGAAAATAAATCGCAACACCAAGGAGGAGTTGTACGACATAAACTAAAGTTTTTAGGCGTCTTTTTACATCTGAAAGATGATACCTGTTTAGGTTTCTAGCCACTATGAGGATGCGGATCAAATTTGCTGTAAATACTCGCTGTAATGGTCGTGAGAGTTAGTTATCTTTGAGATTGGGCTTGATGAGAAGATATTAGTCCAGAATGTGTAGTGGGACGAAATTGAAGCGTCACCCATCCACCAGTGTCAGCCCAGTTTGCAGGTGAATATAAGTTTAATTTAGTTTTGTTTATGTATTTTTCTTAATATTTGTAATAGCTATGAATTATCTAAAAGTTTTGTATTTTTTTATGTTTCATGTACGGAGAGGGCGGCGCAACGAACGGAGACAGCATCTTCGCTGCCGCGACCAGAGAGGAAATTGCTGGCCACTATACGTCGCGGGTCGACAGCCAAAGAGCAACAGAAGATCCTGGAACCGAGTTGTTGCGACGTGCTTCTAAAAATTAAAAATGAATTTTTTTGTACTCTTTTTGTACAATAATGACGTCATAGAGAGCTTAATCTTATTGAAAAATCAGTCCTAGTTTGTCAACGGTCAAGTTCACATCTGTATGTGTAGGAAGCTAATAAAATAGTGGATGCTACTAAAGTTGAAACACGTGTTCTGAGGATTTATTTGTGAAGAATTATGTGAACGGATTAATAATATATTTGACAAGATTATTGAATTCTGACAGCGTTCATCGAAACTTTGAATCTCAAAGGTTTATTCAATGTGTGATTCTGATATCGATTAAATCAAGATAACGTGTGTCAACATAATTTCTGAGGAGAAACAAACGAAATTTAAATAGAGAAAGTTTACGAAAACCAATTGGCCCAAGTGATGTAATTCTTTGCATACGACTCAACTGATGTTTTACAATTTCGTTCAAGAACCATTCTATGACAATTTAAAAAGAATATAAATCATTTTGAAGTGGATTGTAACTGACGTAGGTGACGAAGTCTGCACATGGTCATATATCAAACGAAAATCGGTTATAAAAAACTTACGTCGTTACACTACAAATGCCTTTAAGGCAAGAAAGGTGCCATTATCAACATCTCACTGAGTTCGAACAAGGTCGTGTAATAGTGCTACGAGAAGTTGGAGGTTCCTTCACCGATATTTCCGAAAGACTTGGCAGGAATACAGCCACTGTACATGATTGCTGATAGCAGCGGTGGAGAAAGTACGGTCACAAGAAGATTGGGCCCCGGATGGCCACTTGCCACTACCGAGAGGGAAGATCATCGTGTTTGGTGTATAGCTCTGTCTTATCTTACTGCATCTGCAACAGCAATCTGAACAGAAGTTAGCACCATAGAGACACAGCGAACTGTTACAAACTTTTTACTTCAAGGACAGCTCCGAGCCAGACGCTCTCTACTGTGTATTCCCAATCACCGCCACTTGCGACTTCGTCGGTGTTAAGCAAGACGTCGTTGAAGGGCAGAGTGTCTGTTTTGTTTTCTGATGAAAGCTGGTTCTGCCTCGGTGCCAGTGATAGCTGTGTATTGTTTACACGGAGGCCAGTTGAGGGCCTGCAACCAACCTGTCTGCATGCTGGACACATTGGACCTACACCTGGAGTTGTGGTCTGGGGTGTGATTTCGTATGATAGCAGGAGCACTATCGTAGTTATCCCACGCACCCTGACTGCAAACTTGTACGTCAGTCTGGTGATTCGAGCTGTTGTGCTGCCATTCATGAACAGCATTCCAGATACGTTTTCCGACAGAATAACGCTCGCCCACATACCGCTGTTGTAACCCACCATGCTCTAAAGAGTGTCGACATGTTGGCTCGGCCTGCTAGTTCACCAAAACTGTCTCCAGTCGAGCACATATGGGACATCATCAGCTGACAACCGCAGTGTCATTCACAAACAGCATTGACTGTACCTATATCGACAAAGTGTAACCGGCATGGAACTCCATCCCACAAACTGTCATCCAGCATCTTTACAACAAAATGGACGAATGTTTGCATGCTTGCATTCAACATTCTAGTGGTTTCACCGGTTATTAATGTACCAGTACTTCACATATGCAGTGGAATATTTCAGGCTTATGTTACTCGTTATCCTGCAGTTTTAATCACTTAAATATGTTACCTAGACACATGTATTCCCTAAATTGCATTGCTCTACATTAATTATTTTTTGATGTTACGCTTTTATTCTGTCAGTGTATGATTAAATACTGTCTAAAAGAAGGTGCAAAAATATTCAGTCAGATATTGATAAGAATTCAAAGTGGCGCAAAGACTGTATACGTGCTTCAAATGTTCATAAACGTAAAACTGTGCACTTCACCTAACGAAAAACCGTAGTATCCTATGCCTATATATCAGTAATTCACAACTAGAATTGGTTGAATTCGTAAACATCTGGGTGTAACAATTTGTAAGAATACGAAATAGCACGGCTCAGTCGTAGGTGAAGCAGTTGTCAGAATGCGGCTCACTAGTAGAATAATAAGAAAAACAGTCAGTCTACAAGTCTCAAGCTCTCATGCGACCCACACGAAAATATTGCTAAAGTTCCTGGGATCCTTATCAAATAGGACTAACAGGAAAAATTAAACGGATATTAAGAAGGGTAGCAACCATGTTCGCAGGCTTTTTTGACGCATGGGAGTGTGTCACGAAAGTGCTGAAAGAATTGAACTGGCAGATTCTTGCAGGTAGACGCAAAATATCGCGTGAAAACCTACTTAGAACGTTTTTATAACCAACTTTAAGTGTTCAATCTAGGTATATATTGGACCTAGATATGTATCGTTCCCGTAAGGATGGCGACGAGAGGGGGATTAATTACAGCACGCACAGAGACATTTGAGCAATCATTCTTCCCACACTCCATAGGTGAGTGGAACGGGGAAAAGCCCTAACAAATGGTACAATGGAGCGTAACTTCTGCCATGCACTTCACAGTGGTTTGCAGAGCATAGATGTAGATACAGAGGTGAACGTCGATTTATGGCGATAAAAACGGGTGGAAATCTTTTTAAATTTGCGGAAGTAGCACTGCACGCCACTGTTTCCAACCAGTTTCCCAGTTTCCAGAAGAAGGCATCAACAAAAGGTGGATCCAGAGATTCTGGAAAGAAAGACGCTGTACGTAACCTAAACAAAAGCTTACATTTTTATTTTCAATTGAGTTACATTTGACATATTTTTGTTCATCATGTCGAACACCGGTCTATATTTTGTTGAAGTATTCCAAAAGTTAACTACCACCAATCATTATCTTACAAATGCTTTTAGGAGTATTTGTGCTGTTACTCATTTAAGGTGTTTTTTCCCGTCTTCGGATGTCTAGATTTTCGACACTATGTTTCCGTTCATATCGAGGGACACGATATTCTGTGTATGTGAAAAGTGATCTTCTCAGAGATTCTAGAATGTATGAGATGAAAATGGCTCAGGTGGGAATGTTGCAGTGACGTGCGATTTCAAAGTCTGCCATCATAAAACGAGTCACGTATTACTGCAATAGCTCAGCGTGCAGGCGTTCGGCCTGGCCTCAGACTTCAGGAAGCTACAGAATTCCCACAGCTGTGAATAACAGTGAATAAAACGTACATGACGGAACGTATTGGTTTCTGGATCGAAGGTATTGTTCAGGACAATTCACTACCTAATCTGATTACTGTGATTTTCGTCCTCGGCAGCTCTGAAAGTTGCTACAGAGCTAAATTCGGGTAAATAGCCGTGTCGTATAAACTGTCTGAGGAGTACGTGAGGCATTTGGCGATGACATAGTCCTAGTGACAGGTTCCGCGTCATAGACAGCGTAGATGAACCGCTTCTGCGAGAGATATGCTGCATTACACATGATGAAAAGTGCTGGAAGAATAATAATTGGCTCTTAAGGATACTAAAAGTGTTAGGAACAACGCAGTTACCTTCAAAAACATAAAGGATGGAGGCCACTAGAGGCCCTGGCCGTGTTCATCGTACCATCCAGAATATAAGTAGAAGAGCACGCAACCATCAGCTCCTGTGAATGTTGTACGCTATTTTTAGTGGAGATTTCCATTCCGTATTCTGTATGATGATGGTAAGGTAATTCTCCACTTATTCAGGTACCTGAAATCATAAAAGACGCAACAGGCCTCCATTCCGCAAACTCTCTTTTTTGATACAATCACTACCAATTCACTCGACGGGCTAGTACTTTCTTCAGTCTCCCCATCTCATAACTGCTTCTTGATAAACTCCTCTATCATAAGTTGGAGGTGAGGGTACCTGGTAAAGTATCCAAAATACAGGTAATTCATTCCCAGTAGGGATTCTGCGCTGTATTACTGGAGTCGCCGATAAATGAAAATGGCTCAGGTGGGAATGTTGCAGTGACGTGCGATTTCAAAGTCTGCCCTCATAAAACGAGTCATGTTTCACGGACCTTTGTATTCTACCAGCAATTCTTCCACGTCATTTCTACCTGATCCCACTAAACTAGCCGGTCGGAGTGGCCGTGCGGTTGTAGGCGCTACAGTCTGGAGCCGCGTAACCGCTACGGTCGCAGGTTCGAATCCTGCCTCGAGCATGGATGTGTGTGATGTCCTTAGGTTAGTTAGGTTTAAGTAGTTCTAAGTTCTAGGGGACTGATGACCACAGCAGTTAAGTCCCATAGTGCTCAGAGCCATTTGGACCATTTTGGACCCACTAAACTGGTGGCTTGCTTCAACTTGGGGCCCAAATCTCACCAGACCAATCTTCTTCCCATAAAACTTCTACATTTGCTATGAGCAGTTTTTCGTCTACATCTGGTGCGCTTACCTCCCTCCAGTGCACTAACACAACTTGTTGTCGAGATCCTCACTTTCATTCAGTGGCTCCATTAGACTTAAAATATTCACAGAAAAATCGGCTACCTGTTCCTTGAGATAGTGATACCTCGCTTATCGGCTTTCAGTGGCCGTACTCGCAGTTTAAGCGGTCTGGCTTGGTCATTGTGTAAACCTTACGGCATTCTGGCACCTCTGGTAGTTTGTCCCAAATAGAACGATGTCCCACTGGGCTTCACAGAGCGTCAACAGAGCTCAGTTTTGGCGTAATGCTTAAGCAGAGTCCAGTCACAAATCACGCCTCCTCGTGGTAGGGCTTACCGCGCAAGCCTAGAAGTTCCTCTTTTTCTGCCCAAACATTCAAAACCGCTGATCGCAGCGTATGTACATTATTCCCGTGTACCCCGGTCAACCTGCAATGAGGCGGGTCTAGCTTCGTAGCTCCACGATGTCCATTCTCTCTACTGACACCTGTGGTTTCGTGTCCACTATAAACTCATGTTTTCCTTTCCCTAATAAGCCGCTTAAGCAACGTTAGGCCACTGTTGTAATACACAGTTTAATCGTGCTCACGTTTACGGGGAGCGCCACGCATTAGTCACGGAGCCCGGGTTCTTTTTAACGGCAGAATGGCATTACCACTTAACACACACCTATTTCGTCCTCTATGGATTCTTGACAACACTCGCGTTTCGAGTGCCCTATGCACCCACATTTCCTGCACTACGGTTACTTACTTTCCCGCCATATATGGCCCGGTCATGAACACCGATAGCAAGTGGTTTTTGTATTGAAAATTTCCTTCCTGTCCCTCGGTCGGCTAAGCGCCTCAATTTCTGCTAAAACCACTGGGATTGCTATAGTATCACAAAGGATCTTTGGAAACTCCGTTCTTACTTTCCGCGACACTTCACCTAGTGACCACTGTAGGAAGATATCTGATACCCTCTGCTCTGAAACATGTACTATGACTTTATTGATACTACCATTGTGCGTTAGCTCATAAGTTTTAGCACTGAGCTTCTTAACTGTAAGAAACTTGCTAGCAATTTCTCTTGCCTCCAGTATATCATATTCAGTTGTCCCACACAGCATCTACAATTACAATTCTTTACTTTAGCCATTCAGTACACGTTCCCTTAGGTCCCCCAACGTTCTGCCATCCGTCAATTTTTTATAACACATAATATTTAGCATCGCCTGTCAACCTCAAACAAGTCTCTGGAACTGCCAACGAATGCCATAAAATCCACCAGGACAAACCACATAGAATGGAAAGCTAAGGTTGTTGCACGGTCATTTAAGCATACCCAACTATAACTAGAAGAACTTCTCATACTTGATATAATGAAAAATACGCTATGCCATGCACATCGCAGTGGTTTGGAGAATATGGAATTAGATGAAGATTTAGATGTAGTTGTAGATGTAAATGTAGGGAAGACTAGCGTGGAGACCTGTATCAAAACAGTTGTTGGATTGTAAATATAAACAAGAATAGCAATGTTAATATGAATGCTGAAACAAATGACTGAAATTTTGCAGTCTTCATCTACTAATCATTGTCGATTGCTGTAACGGACTTCGAAAAACAGATGTTTCTGCTGTCTTTTTATTTATTTTTTTAATTTTTTTTAATTTTTTGTATGAATGTCTGAAAGCGTTCAGTACATTTATATATTCCCTTCTTCATAATGGTCAACGACTTTTCTCATTACTTAAGGCTACCCGAGGTCAGTTAATGTTCTTCTACTTGTCTACATACTCAGAAAATACCATTTTTGATGGGTGTGTTCCAAACTGTAATCAATGAATAGCATTAAAACAGCAGTTTCGTTTGTCCATACATGGTGTTGCATTGGAAGAGACGGTATCTGTATCACAGGTGTGGCTTCCTTAGTGCCAGCTTACGTAAAAGGCGCTGCAGGCTCCTCATTTGAAGGCAAACATCTCCCGCGTCATGTCGAGTAGAAGCTAACTGGTAAACCCGCGTTTAGCAAAGCACGGCGGTTGGCGTGTGCTGCGGGCTGCCGCATCTGCTGCAGCAGGCGCACGCCCGCTGCGAGATCCACAAGCTGTGTCGCGCTAGCTGCTCTGTGATATCACGTGCTGTTGGGGATCAGTCACCATAGTCCTCGGTAGACCAGTAGATGTGTCAGTTTATCACAGTTTTCAATATCACAGGAAAAGTAGCAACGATGAGCCACTTTGGTCAGCAATAATAATAATGTCGTGTGACGAGGGCCTCCCGTCGGGTAGACCGTTCGCCTAGTGAAAGTCTTTCGATTTGATGCCACTTGGGCGACTTGCGCGTCGATGGGGATGAAATGATGATGATTAGGACAACACAACACCCAGTCCCTGAGCGGAGAAAATCTCCGACCCAGTCGAGAATCGAACCCGGGCTCTTAGGATTGACATTCTGTCGCGCTGACCACTCAGCTACCGGGGGCGGACTGGTCAGCAATGGAGGCGTACATCCACTGGAGCAGCAATTCTACTCGTCTTCCATAGGATTGTATTACATACTTGGCTTAAAAAATGTTGCTCTGGTACAATGCTCTTTCGACCAATCGAGGTGTGGTACTTTAATAACCTGTAGAATAGCATACGATGTGTCAGCCGCCAAGCAGTGGCGTTAGCGCAACTGGTATACCAGTCTGCAACTGCTGTGCAGTAGCCACGGAATTTTTTTCCCGATCTTTCTCTAAAAAATTGTATCGTTATGAAAAATTGTATCGCTCATATTTCTTCTGGAAGGAACGGCAATAATGATGATAATAATAATAATAATAATAATAATAATAATAATAATAATAATAATACTCATGCTGGTGCATCCTTGGCGAGGTATCGGATGGTTATAATTAGAGTGCATCTACTCACAGACATCCAATGTGGGCTGTAATTATCGTATGCCAGCGAAACTTCGTATATATTCTAATCCGTTAATGCTGAACTGATTTACACTGGAAAAAATATTAGTTCCAGTTTTGGCCACCAGGTGGAAATCTGGCGCTGTGAATGTAAGAAAGGTTTCCATATGTAGTGGATTAGGAACGAGCAGTGGGCAAAATATGTCAAACAAGTGAGAAAGGCATAATGTTGATGTTATTATTAACCACCACTTACACAGTTTGTTCAATATGAGCACCAGAGACGTCGACGAGATGCTGCACAGCGCCAGACTTGCACCTGTGGCCAAAAAAAGTATTTTTTTTAGAGCGTATATCAGTCCTGCATTAACGTATTACAATATCTATCAATTTTCGCTGCCATACGATAATTACAGCATGCTCTGGACCTCTGTGAGCAGCTGCACTTTAATTATAACTACCCGGAATAATCGAAGTATGATACGGTGTCGTGGCGAAATGAATATTTAGCCTGACATTGGGTGAGCCTTAGACACGGCCAACTGATACATATCATATTTGGCAGGTCGCTTGTGTTCAACCTAAAATGAAAGTCTCGAAGACGCTTAAGCATAACATCCTCCCGCTCTGAGTAAGTTAAGCTCATGAAGTGCAATATACCCTAAATTGACGGGACCGACAGATAATTGAAAAACGAGCTTTTTTCATCATCATATATCATTCATATCAGCTGCAGAGTGAAAATCTCATTTTGGAAACATCCCCTAGGCTGTGGCTAAGCCATGTCTCCTCAATATCCTTTCTTTCAGGAGTACTAATCCTGCATGGTTCGCAGGAGAGCTTCTGTAAAGTTTGGAAGGTAGGAGACGAGGTACTGGCAGAAGTAAAGCTTTGAGGACGGGACGTGAGTCGTGCTTGGGTAGCTCAATTGGTAGAGCACTTGCCCGCGAAAGGCAAAGGTCCCGATTTCGAGTCTCGGTCCGGCACACAGTTTTAATCTGTCAGAAAGTTCCATATCAGCGCACACTCCGCTGCAGAGTGAAAATCTCATTCTGTAATTAGTTATTAATTTGATTTACAGGATATAGTAAATGCCGATCGTTTAACCGACTCTTTAAAAGTGCTTACGTCAATTGTTCCAATTCCAGGAAAATTAAAAATTTCGTTTACAAAATATATCATGAGAAAATTTTGAAACCATACATTGCTCCTAACAAATTTTGTCTGAGACTGGATTCCTGGGGTAGACAAACTAATACCGTCACGTATTATAAAAAGTTTATACTTGTAAGTGACGGGTCATCTGACTTGCACGGTAGATGCAATACCCCCAAACTGTACACCTGTGTGCCAACCATGTGTTGTTGGTTTTTATCGCAATGTTAAAAACTTTATTCCGAGGCTTTAAAATGACAGTCTACTTCTGGAAATTCAGGGATAATTGCACAACCGCGACCAGTATGTATCAAAATTAATTCACGAAAAAGAAAATTTTTTAAATATAAACGAAGTCTGTTTTCCGCCGAATATTAGGAAGGAACGATGCAGTCTCGCAATGTTGTATTCATTAGGTTTTCTTGGTGCTGAATTGCCTACCTTGTTGTTAATCCTTATTGAAAAATGGCTCTGAGCACTATGGGACTCAACTGCTGAGGTCATTAGTCCCCTAGAACTTAGAACTAGGTAAACCTAACTAACCTAAGGACATCACAAACATCCATGCCCGAGGCAGGATTCGAACCTGCGACCGTAGCGGTCTTGCGGTTCCAGACTGCAGCGCCTTTAACCGCACGGCCACTTCGGCCGGCAATCCTTATTGATTTACTTACCTTATTATCCTTCCAGTTTTTATCAATTTCGAAACGGAAAAAAAATAATGCGAGAAATACCTTCGTAATGTATAGGGAAATCTAATACCGGTTATCTGCTCTGCGGTCAGAGATCTTGGTCGCTAAGCCAGTGGCGCTTCCGTTGAATGGCGTTTACCTCATGGGTACATAAGCGGTAGTCGTAAAAGTTTCTTTCCTCAACTGCTAGGAAAATAAGTGTTTACGGACTCCATATATGTTGAAAAATGCTCAATTTTCACTTATCTAGTACCGACAGGTTACGAGTCATGAAGTTTAGTGGTGGATTTCTCCAAAACGAGTGGCTGTTATATTGCAATATCTGAGAGAGACAATTTAGGTTGTATAGAAGCGACGTACTAAATGTGAGGCGAATCGGTTGGGCGTGTCGGAGGCCTTCTTCTCATGAGGAGCAGAAACATTCCAGAATGATGTTTTCACTCTGCAGCGGAGTGTGCGCTGATATGAAACTTCCTGGCAGATTAATACTGTGTGCCCGACCGAGACTCGAACTCGGGACCTTTGCCTTTCGCTGGCAAGTGCTCTACCATCTGAGCAACCGAAGCACGACTCACGCCCGGTACTCACAGCTTTACTTCTGCCAGTACCTCGTCTCCTACCTTCCAAACTTTACAGAAGCTATCCTGCGAAACTTGCAGAACTAGCACTCCTGAAAGAAAGGATATGCGGAGACATGGCTTAGCCACAGCCTGGGGGATGTTTCCAGAATGATATTTTCACTCTGCAGCGGAGTGTGCGCTGATATGAAACTTCCTGGCAGATTAAAACTGTGTGCCCGACCGAGACTCGAAGATTCGCAGGAGAGCTTCTGTAAAGTTTGGAAGGTAGGAGACGAGGTACTGGCAGAAGTAAAGCTGTGAGTACCGGGCGTGAGTCGTGCTTCGGTAGCTCAGATGGTAGAGCACTTGCGCGCGAAAGGCAAAGGTCCCGAGTTCGAGTCTCGGTCCGGCACACAGTTTTAATCTGCCAGGAAGTTTCATATCAGCGCACACTCCGCTGCAGAGTGAAAATATCATTCTGGAAACATCCCCCAGGCTGTGGCTAAGCCAGGTCTCCGCAATATCCTTTCTTTCAGGAGTGCTAGTTCTGCAAGATTCGCAGGAGAGCTTCTGTAATGTTTGGAAGGTAGGAGACGAGGTACTGGCAGAAGTAAAGCTGTGAGTACCGGGCGTGAGTCGTGCTTCGGTAGCTCAGATGGTAGAGCACTTGCCCGCGAAAGGCGAAGGTCCCGAGTTCGTGTCTCGGTCGGGCACACAGTTCTAATCTGTCAGGAAGTTTCACAGCAGAAACATTGTCCGACTCCGTAGCTATGTGCTCAGCATGGTTCAAATGGCTCTGAGCACTATGGGACTTATCGTGCGGTTCTAGGCGCTGCAGTCCGGAACCGCGTGACTGCTACGGTCGCAGGTTCGAATCCTGCCTCGGGCATGGATGTGTGTGATGTCCTTAGGTTAGTTAGGTTTACTTAGTTCTAAGTTCTAGGGGACTGATGACATAAGATGTTAAGTCCCATAGTGCTCAGAACCACCAACCACTATGGGACTTAACATCTGAGGTCATCAGTCCCCTAGAACTTAGAACTACTTAAACCTAACTAACCTAAGGACATCACACACATCCATGCCCAAGGCAGGATTCGAACCTGCGACCTTAGCGGTCGCGCGGTTCCATTCTAAAGCGCCGAGATCCGCTCGGCCACACTGGCCGGTTGCTCAGCATGTCTGAGTGCTATAGGAGAACCGCTTTCAGTTCCCGCTAGCGTCAAGAACTTTTCCTTGGTGAGGAAATTGGAACGGGATGCACTCAGCCTCGTGATGCTATTTGCGGAGCTACTTGAACGGGCAGCAGCGGCTCCAGGTTCTGGGAACGTAAGTCCGGGAGAGCTATGTACTGAGCCCGTGCCCCTCCACACCACATCCGAATGACACCGTTGGCAGAGGATGAATGGTCGAACAGAGCCAGTAGGCTGCGCCTTATGAGCACTGTCCACTGTAAGATAGAATGCTGCTTGGTGCCGCTACGGGCATGTGTGGCAGAAAGGAAACCCCGAGGGCCGTACAATAAGTTGTTCAACTCAGACAATTTCGGTCGAAAAACTGTCGAATCTGTTGTTGGACATCATGGAATATTCCCGGTTCAGCTGTTACAGTTTCATGAAGTTCCGAAGTGAGAGCACTATACGTAGCCTGCAAAGTGGCGTCTATAACGGAAGTGTGTTCCAAGCAGAGAGCTGCCATTAAGTTTTTTCTTGGGGGAAACCGCAGTATCCCACATATGTCGCCACAAAAATGCAAATGAATTTTTCCTTCTCTACGATAACGCAATGCCTCACGGAAGTCTGCGCACCGGAGAGCAGCTCACAAAACTTCACTGGACTCCTCTTCCTCGTCCACCCTGCATCCCGGATGTCCCACCTTCCACCTGTCTGGCCCAATGAAGGATGCACTCTGCAGGAAGCAGTACGTGGATGATGGGGAGGTTGCTGATGCAGCAAGACGTTGGCTCCGACGTCGACCAGTAGAGTGGTACCGTGCAGTCGTACAGGCCCTCCCACTAAGGTGGCATAATCCCGCTACATTGAACTAAGATTACGTTGAAAAATAGGGTTTCGTATCCAAAAGAGTGGGGAATGATACAGTATATTGAAACCCTGAACAAAACCAACCTGTTTTCAAAAAATAACGTGTTGTGTTACTTAATGTACGCTCCTCGTATATAAGCGGGGCGCTTGAGGCGTAGCGCCGTATACCGATCCTGCCTTGGAGGCGGTTAAGTGAGAATGTGTCTCATAGCTGGATAGTGACAGATGACGACGCGAGACTGGACGCGCACGTAGTTTATGTATCAGCAGAAAGAGGGTGATATTGGATAGGGGACTGATTTAGTTTCGATTGTGCCCACTAGAGTGCACTAAAGTGATAGAATGTTTTTCATAAACTGTCCTATTATTTTCATGAAGTGTTATTATGTTGTTTTTTTTTGTGTAGGTGAAATGTTATAAATGTGTTATAGCAGTATGAATGATGCGTGAGTGTGGTTTAAGGTTAATATGAAGATAATTGTTTAACGAGTTATGTAGTGGGATTTAGTGTGGGAACATTTCGAAGAAGTATGGATGTGGGCAAAGGAGATTTTTGTAGAATAGATTTGTAAAGTAAGTTTATGGTAAAGGGAAAGTTAATTCAGGTATAAATAACTTTATGCGTAAACAAAACTTCAGCATATTAGATAATTACGTCGGTAAAAAGTGCAGTCGTTAGGTTTACTATTTTGCGACTGGTTACTGATGAAAAGCGCGGACTGACGCGGGAGAATGTTTTGCTATTGGCTGTTGAGTAAACTGACCAATGGTAAAGCAATATTCTTCGCGCGCCTTTCTCTGCTGGCAGAGAAGACTTAGAGTATTCTAGACAGGAGTCGGAGCCTAGCCATGAAACAGTTCGGACGTGTGTAGTAGTAGTTCCGTTGTAAATGATAAGTTGCCGGATCTAGCAGTGTTTCATACATCAAAAGTGTTGTAAAGTGACGGCATAATTATTCCAATGGGTGTGTAGAAATTTCGGAATTTTTAAGAGAATTTTGTGACGAGAAAAGATATAAATTCCGCGTGGCGTATTGAGCAGGTCGGTGGCTAAAAACTGTGACTGCAGTAGGTACCGACAGACTCAATATTTGTCGAGCATTCTCAACCAATAACAATACGTATTTTTGTAGCTATTACGTTTTCGGGAAATGCAACACCATAAACTTGCTAACGTGAGTGAAAGGTATTTTGAGTGACTTAACATTAGCACTGGCTTGGCAGTGATACTTGTTCACCTAAGTTTTAGAATATATTAATTTAGGAAAATATTTCCAACCTTTCATTTCGTGTGTAAACTTTCTCCCGAAACGTAGATTAGTGACTTTAATTGCAGCCTGGTTTACGTCGAAGTACAGTAGGTTTCGCTCGGCTTTCCTACTGATAATCTGCTGAGACAACATTCACAGGTAGGTGCAGGTTCGTCGTCAAGGGACGGAAGGAACCGCGCCGCCGCACGGTGACAGATGGGGTACCTATCCAGGGACGTTACAGGCCGCAAATGGGGAAGTCCATTCACATAAACTTCTTTAACACAGGGAAGATTCTTATAGGCCAGCGCATGAAACGAGCATGTCGGAAATGGCAATGCTGGTCGACTGTTCGCGTGCTGCTATCGTGAGTATCCATGGAAAATAGCTAAGGGACGGTGGAACCATTTTTACGATCGCAGAGGACGCGGGATCATCGAAATTGGATCGTGCATCGAAGCAAACGTGTCGCATGGTGTTATTAATCACAATTTTTGTTACACCAGGTCTATGGTCATGTATTGATATGCCGTCATCTAGGGTGCAGGCGCCGGCTTGTGGGGTATTATTATGCTATGGGGACACTCGCTGGGGCTTCCATGGAACTTGTGGCAGTAATTGAAGGCGCCATAACGGCGCGGAATAATTGAATGTTTCTGCATCCCTTCGCGCTTGATGTTCTCCCTCGGGGCTATGACATGTTCCAGCAGGTACTTGACCTTGTCACATGGCCAAAATTATGCCACTGTGGTTTGATGAGCATTATAGTGAACTGATGTCGATGTCTTGGCCACAAAATCTACCTGACGTGAACCTGATGGAACACTCCTGGAACTCTACCGGGCTCCAGCTTCACGTGCGCAAACCACAGGCCCGTAGTTCGTGAGAACTGCGTGACCTGTGCGTCGATATCTGCAGCCACATACCTCCGAAAACCTAAAAAGGATCTGCGACGCAGAAACCCTACTGTGTTGCTTTGCGAGGAGAACCAATACTCTCTTAAGCAGGTGTTCCATAATACTTGGGCTCATCTGTGTACTTCCTGACAGATTTATACGCTCTTTCAGAAAATTTGTACTGTATTGTCCCTGCTTACTGCAATATATAGTGTATTTGTATTTCTGTGTGGGCGCTCTCATTGGTCATCATTTGCTACCGCTGACATCTCTGGTGTAGAAAGTGTGCTGCCTCTTATCAAGACTTCTCATGAATTTATTTACTGCTTAATGATGCGGGAAAATACCTGACTGTTGGGGGAAGTCTGAGACCCTTAAAAAGCTTACTTCATAATACATCACAAAGTTGAATAATTTCGCATGTTACTACATTGCGGAACGCCCAGAAGAGCAAGGCAGACAGTAAATTGTTTCTTATTGATCTTGTCATAGGAAAGTAAGGGTGAGGGATGCATTATAAAAGACCTCGGGTTTTACCTGTCAGACTGTGACTCAGGAGTGTGACTGTACTTGTCGCGATAGAAGGGTGGGGGGTACTAAATGTAGTAAGTGACAGGTAATTGCCGGTGAAGAATCGTCAGCTGGCCGTGCTTCACGTAGGCTACTTAAACGTTCTGACAAGCGGTGTTTGTAAAAGATTATGATCCTCATGCCGCATGTCCCGAACTGCCATAGGAAAATTCACTGACTCAAAAAAATAAATAAAAGTGCTGTCCGTTGAAATCTGTTTGTAGGATATTTTCGGATTACCACCGCTAGACACAGAAGCTGTTCAGTCAGAACGGATTGGGCTGGACATTAGTGGAACCGACTTCCGATCCTGTCTTATGGAGAGAATCTGACATTTTTTCTATGAACGCCCACCAGGCACTTTTCATAGAGAGATTCCGCTCGATACTCGCTTTCTGGACATATTGATGCAGACTTCAGCTATGGACGTTTCCATTAGAGCCGCCAAAGACGACCTACTCGTCTCCACATTCACGCCTCATTGTTGCCAGAGCCGCAGTTTGACGTATGATCAGCACCAACAGCGGACATGAGTGAACAAACCAGTAATGTTCTGAAACTCGAGGTAATTAATGCATCCCGGCGAAGCGACCCTGAAAGTCTTATTGATGAGGGTAACTTATGAAAACTTAATTCATTTTGATCTCAGAATCATTTTAAATAAAATGATTTCCAATACTGTATACTCGTCAATGTTGTATACTAGTCAAGCCTGTAACCAAAACAAAAATAAAAAATACTTAAGTGTTAAAATAGCGGCTCAGTCACATAATTCCAACGTAAAAAGCACTACAATTACTCATTTCGAAGGTCGGTCCTATGTCTTCATAATTACTACACAAGGTACCTCTAAGAGCGACCGATCAAGAGTGTGCCAAGGATATCAGTAATCTAGTAAAACATTAAATCTCCGACACCGCTGCGGCTATCTTGCGTGGAACTTGTACGCTCTACAAAAAGGTAAGCAAAAGTCATAGCCTAACAGATTTCTCTGTGAACATATAGCCGGCCGCTGTGGTCGAGCGGTTCTAGGCGCTTCAGTCCGCAACCGCGCTGCTGCTACGGTCGCAGGTTCGGATCCTGTCTCGGGCATGGATGTGTGTGATGCCATTAGGTTAGTTAGGTTTAAGTAGTTCTAAGTCTAGGGGACTGATGACCTCCGATGTTAAGGCCCACAGTGCTTAGAGCCATTTGAACCATTTCTAAACATATTAAAAAGCTGTTACTGGTTGCAGTTCCCCGTCAACAACGTTGCAAAGTTATCCTCCCAAGCCACTCACTCACTGTAGTACAGAGTGTGTTCTCCAGGACAGCGTGGCAAAAAAGCGTGATGGCTCTGAACCCTCTGCCGAGTCTCTGGTTCTACATTTGTGTCGCTCCTGCTGGGAAAGTTTACGGTTTATAATTAGTGGAACTCGTGAGTGGAATCCAACGCTCGTGAAACAGTAGCCAAGCATTTGATTCGTATTACGCAGCACAGCATCCAGAAACGCTAATTAGGACACCAGGAAAAGCAAGACGAACGATCGCTGTCTAAGAAAAGAAGCCGGAAGTGTTTCCACCGTGACAGTTGAGTGTACAGTACCACCGGTCGTCACAATTTTATCTCGTCGAATTGTTTCCCTCTGAGAGACATACGTATCTGTAAAAACTTCTACGTAGTTTGAAATAACTGAAACGTTTTAGAATGTTTATTACAGTCTTTTAAATTCTGATTACAATTTGTTTAACAGTTTTTACGGGTGAATTAGTATCATGTGATAGGATGGTTATTTATAAATTTCGTAGTTTTACTGATTTTGTGTATTTTCATCAATTAACCCATGTCTGTAATATAGCTACTGCTACTTCAGATGTGCAAGTGATAAAATATTGACCCAGTAAAGCCAGTCTCAGTCACAGGCTATGACTATCCACTTAGTCCAAGATAGCATCTTTTGCTGTTTGGGGAGCAAAATAACTCACGATGGTCGAAGTAGAGAGGATATAAGATGTAGACTGGCAATGGCGACGAAAGCGTTTCTGAAGAAGAGAAATTTATTAAAATCGTGTATAGATTTAAGTGTCAGTAAGTCGTTTCTGAAAGTATTTGTATGGAGTGTAGTCATGTATGGAAGTGAAACATGGACGATAAATAGTTTGGACAAGAAGAGAATAGAAGCTTTCCAAAAGAATGCTGAAGATTAAATGGGTAGATCACGTAACTAATGAGAAGGTATTGAACAGAATTGGGGAGAAGAGAAATTTATGTCACAAATTGACTAGAAGAAGGGATCTGTTGGTAGGACATGTTCTGAGGCATCAAGGGATTACCAATTTAGTACTGGAGGGCAGCGTTGAGGGTAAAAATCGCAGAGGGGGACCAAGAGATGAATACACTAAGCAGATTCAGAAGAATGTAGGTTGCACTATGTACTGGGAGATGAAGAAGCTTGCACAGGATAGAGTAGCATGGAGAGCTGCATCAAACCAGTCTCTGAACTGAAGACCACAACAACAACAGGCTAAACACGGTTGGCGGTGGCGCGTTTTTTGCTGTTAGAAGTAGTTTAACTTGTCGCGAAATTGAAGTAGATATTTCCTGTGAGTTAGTATGGGCAGAGGTCATTGTGGGCAACCGGAATAAAATAATAGGATCCTTTTACCGACCTTCCATTTCAGATGATACAGCTGTTGAAAGGTTCAAATTGAGTTTGATTTCAAACACATACCTGGCTTATACGATAACAGTTGATGGTGACTTTAATTTACACTCGATATGTTGGCGAAAATACGTGTTTAATTCCGGAGGTACGCATAAAATATCATCCGAAATTGTGCTAAACGCATTCTCTGACAATTATTTCGAGCAGTTAGTTCGTGAGCCTACGCGAATAATAAACGGTTGTGAAAACACACTTGATCTCTTAGTAACCAATAATCCTGAGTTAATAATGAGTAGAAAATCTGATACAGGAATTAGTGAACACAGGGTTGTCGTAGTGAGACTGAATATTGTGATCACCAAATACTCTAAAAATAAGCGAAAAATGCAGCTATCCAGAAAATCAGATAAAAATTCACTTGACGACTTCCTGAGAGACAATCTCCACCCCTTCCAAATTAATAATATAAGTGTAGACCAGATGTGGCTTGAATTCATAGAAATAGTATCGGCAGCAATTGAGAGATTTATACCAAATAAATTAACAAACGACGGAGCTGATCCTTCTTGGTACACAAAACGGGTTAGAACACTGTTGCAGCAACAACGAAACAAACATGCCAAATTTAAACAGACGCAAAATTCCCAAGATTGGCGATATTTTACAGAAGCTCGAAATTTAGCGTGGACTTCAATCCGAGAAGCCTATAACAGTTTCCACAACGAAACGTTGTCTCGAAACCTGGCAGAAAATCCAAAGGGATTCTAGTCGTATGTGAAGTATACTAGCGACAAGAAACAATCAATGTCTTCTCTGCGCGATAGCAGTGGAGATTGTATCGAAGACAGTGCTGCCAAAGCAGAGTTACTAAACACAGCCTTCCGAAATGCCTTCACAAAAGAAGACGAAGTAAATATTCCAGAATTCGAATCGAGAACAGCTGCCAACATGGGTAACGTAGAAGTAAATATCCTCTGATTAGTGGAGCAACTTAAATCACTTAATAAAAGCAAGTCTTTTGGTCCATACTGTATACCAATTAGGTTCATTTCGGAGTATGCTGATGCATTAGCTCCATACTTAACAACCATATACAACCGTTCGCTCGACGAAAGATCCGTACCCAAAGACTGGAAAGTTGCACAGGCCACACCATTATTGAAGAAAGGTAATAGCAGTAATCCACTAAATTACGGGCCCATATCGTTAACGTCGATATGCAGCAGGATTTTGGAACATATATTGTGTTCAAACATTATGAATTACCTCGAAGAAAACGGTCTATTGACACACAGTCAACAAGGGTTTGGAAAACATCGTTCCTGTGAAACACAACTAGCTGTTTATTCACATGAAATGTGGAGTGCTATTGACAAGGGATTTCAGCTGTATTCCGTATTTCTGGATTTCCGGATGGCTTTTGACACTGTACCACACAAGCGGCTTGTAGTGAAATAGCGTGCTTGTCGAATATCATCTGAGTTATGTGACTGGATGTGTGATTTCCTGTGAGAGAGTTCACAGTTCGTAGTTGTTGTTGTTGTGGTCTTCAGTCCTGAGACTGGTTTGATGCAGCTCTCCATGCTACTCTATCCTGTCCAAGCTTCTTCATCTCCCAGTACCTACTGCACCCTACATCCTTCTGAATCTGCTTAGTGTATTCATCTCTTGGTCTCCCTCTACGGTTTTTAACCTCCACGCTGCCCTCCAATACTAAATTGGTGATCCCTCGATGTCTCAGAACATGTCCTACCAACCGATCCCTTCTTCTAGTCAAGTTGTGCCACAAGCTCCTCTTCTCCCCAATTCTATTCAACACCTTCTCATTAGTTATGTGATCTACCCATCTAATCTTCAGCATTCTTCTGTAGCACCACATTTCGAAAGCTTCTATTCCCTTCTTGTCCAAACTATTTATCGTCCACGATTCACTTCCATACATGGCTACACTCCAAACAAATACTTTCAGAAACGACTTCCTGACATTAAAATCTATACCCGATGTTAACAAATTTTTCTTCTTCAGAAACGCTTTCCTTGCCATTGCCAGTCTACATTTTATATCCTCTCTACTTCGACCATCATCAGTTATTTTGCTCCCCAAATAGCAAAACTCCTTTACTACTTTAAGTGTCTCATTTCCTAATCTAATTCCCTCAGCATCACCCGACTTAATTCGACTACATTTCATTATCCTCGTTTTGCTTTTGTTGATGTTCATCTTATATCCTCCTTTCAAGACACTGTCCATTCCGTTCAACATCGGGGAGAGGCTAAAACCCCTGTCTCACTCCCTTCCCAACAGCTGCTTCCCTTTCATGTCCCTCGACTCTTATAACTGCCATCTGGTTTCTGTACAAATTGTAAATAGCCTTTCGCTCCCTGTATTTTACCCCTGCCACCTTTAGAATTTGAAAGAGAGTATTCCAATCAACATTGTC
Source organism: Schistocerca americana (assembly GCF_021461395.2). Lineage (NCBI taxonomy): Eukaryota > Metazoa > Arthropoda > Insecta > Orthoptera > Acrididae > Schistocerca > Schistocerca americana. The sequence continues at coordinate 708,625,867 of NC_060119.1, read as the reverse complement.
TAAAGCTTTCTCCAAGTCTACAAATGCTAGAAACGTTGGTTTGCCTTTCCTTATACTTTCATCTAACATAAGTCGTAGGGTCAGTATTGCCTCACGTGTTCCAACATTTCTACGCAATCCAAACTGGTCTTCCCCCAGGTCGGCTTCTAACGGTTTTTCCATTCGTCTGTAAGGAATTCGCGTAAGTATTTTGCAGCTGTGAGCTATTAAATTGATAATTCGGTAATTTTCACATCTGTCAACACCTGCTTTCTTTGGGATTGGAATTATTACATTATTCTTGAAGTCTGAGGGCATTTCACCTGTCTCATACATTTTGCTCACCAGATGGTAGAGTTTTGCCAGAACTGGCTCTCTCAAGGCTGTCATTAGTTCTAATGGAATGTTGTCTACTCCGGGGGCCTTGTTTTGACTCAGGCCTTTCAATGCTCTGTCAAACTCTTCACGCACTATCATATCTTCCATTTCATCTTCATCTACATCCTCTTCCATTTCCATAATATTACCCTCAAGAACATCGCCCTTGTATAGACTATCTTTATACTCCTACCTTTCTACTTTCCCTTCTTTTCTTAGAACTGGGTTTCCATCAAAGCTCTTGATATTCATACAAGTGACTCTCTTTTCTCCAAAGGTCTCTTTAATTTTCCTGTGGGCAGTATGTATCTTACCCCTGGTGAGATAAGCCTCTACATCCTTACATTTGTCCTCTAGCATCCCTGCTTAGCCATTTTGCCGTTCCTGTCGATATCATTTTTGAGACGTTTGTATTCCTTTTTGCCTGTTTCATTTACTGCATTTTTATATTTTCTCCTTTAATCAATTACATTCAATATTTCTTCTGTTACCCAAGGGTTTTTAGTTCGTAGTAATTGACTGAAAGTCATCGAGTAAAACACAAGTGATTTCTGGCGTTCCCGAAGGTAGTGTTACAGGCCCTTTGCTGTTTCTTATCTATATAAACGATTTGGGAGACAATCTGAGCATCCGTCTTAGGTTGTTTGCAGATGAAGTCAACAGAAGATCAAAACAAATTGCAAAATGATTTCGAAAAGATATCTGAATGATGCGAAAATTGGCAATTGACCCTAAAAAACGAAAAGTGTGAGGTCATCCACATGAGTGCTAAAATTAACTTGTTAAACTTCGGTTACACGATAAATCAGTCTAATCTAAATTCAACTAAATACCTAGGTATTACAATTACGAACAACTTAAATTGGAAGAAACACACAGAAAATGTTGCTGGGAAGGTTAACCAAAGAGGTACATCGAGCTTCTCGTAGCCCTATTACATGATCTCGCTCGAAGTCGATGAGGTGTTGATAACGGCGTCTTTGTGACTTTAAAGGCTCTCTGGACTATCATCAACTCACCACGTCCGGTCTCAGAGATAACTAACGCTCACGACCGTTACAGAGTGTATTTAAAGCAAACCTGATTTGCATCCTCATAGTGGCGCTACTAGCGTCACGCTTACGCGGCTCGCGCGAAATTCGAAGGGATATCATCTTTCAGATGTAGAAACATGCCTGCCAATTTTGGTTTGTGTCGCACAACTACTTCTTGGTGTTGCGATTTTTTTTCCGTCAATGTATTAGCTGCTACTTACATTTTGCTTTGGCAGAATTTTTTTCCTTTTTTCTCATGAATTTTGAGACGCTCACACAGATTACAAGCTACGCTCACATGGATAATATACAAATAGTCCTACATAAGCGCATATTGTAAAAGTAAGCTAATTACGAAAAGAAACAGAAATTGTTCCTTAGGCCGAATTTTTGTAGATTTGTTTTCACTTAATATATGTTCCCATTTCACAGATTTCAATGAAGAAAAATCGAGCAGCAAGTTCAAATGAGTAATAGGATTTAGTCAGCTTCGTAAATGCTCCGTCATTACTGTGCTCGGTGACGTGGCATTCAAATATCCCATATCATGAATGTGGGAGGGAAAGAAATCTGCTGGGGAAAATAAGAAATAAGGCTGCAATTTCTATGCAGGAGCAGTACACCGTTATCGTCGTCGAACTAATAACTTGTCCTACGGTGAGCATGCATCACGATTTCTTGTCTGTAGTAGTGTGAAGTAACGAGTGATGGGAATCTTAATAACTAAATTAATAGCTCATTATTGTGTAATGTTTGGTTACAAATTGAGCAGAATAATCTGTAGAAGAAAAAATTGCTGTGTTGCCGTCACCGCTGTCAGTTTCTCAAGGCCTGCTGTGGGCGTACCATTTACTTCAGCAGAGTTCATTAACTTTCTAGAGCTAAAAACAAATTTTCTACAGCAAAAAATAAAGCTTGTTCACAGTTAAAGTAAAGAGCACATAGAAACCGAGCACGTAGTTAAACGCGTGCAACAGTTGATTCTCATCACCCCAAACTTGGTACAGAGTGTCATGCGTCTGTATTAAATTTCAAATGTGTCAGTGGCTTGTCACTTGAACTAACGTCACCTCTTTGTTCTGTTTGTTCCTAGTGCTTATTACTCGCGTTCGCTCCCCGGGTAATGTTATCCACTATGTGAGTTTATCCACTTGCACCTCGTTGACCTTTACTCTAAGAGCACCGCGCTTCACAACCCGACGAAGGAATCTAATGTCGCGCGCTCCAGTCGCACCACATTCAATATTATCTCTAATTTTTATTTTAAAATGGCGTTTCTGATGTGCATTTTTAAGTGATTTTATTTGAAGAACATAACCACTAGAGTGCGTTGACATGACAGACTGAACAAAGAAGGTAAAGACATCTGCTAGGGAGAATAATTTCTATGGAAGAGCAGTGCAACGTTATCGTCGGTGAATTGATAACTTGTCTTACGGTGAGCATGCATCACAATTCCGTGTCTGTAATAGTGTGAAGTGGTACTAAAATAAACGATTATATTAGTACCACTAGAAACTTTATTTTGCGTAGTGTCAAACAAGAACGTCTGGTATGTTGTTTTTTTTTTTTTTTTTTTTAGCGAAGTGCAGCGTTATTCGTAAGCACCTCCGGGAATTCACAAGACGACTGCGTTGAAACTAAAATACATACAGAAAAATGATACATAAGGTAAGGGACCTTAATGTCGTCCTGCTCGGGTGATTTCGTCACCCTACGAATTTCTGGTTTCGATAGTTGGTAACAAATGTTTAGCTGCGAGCTCGTACATGACTTCAATTCATTATTTTGTTGAGTGTGTGTGCTGTGCACAGCGCGTTTAACTCCCGTGTACGAGGGAATTCATCTTTTTACGCTCAGATAGTTTAGTGCAGCAGTCAAATTAATAGCCTGCTATTCTTAATGTGAGCCCTGATTTATGTTCAAATACCGGGCTTTACTTCTGTCATATTTTGTAATTTCTTGCGGGTGTGCGCTATAGTCCTATGTATCTGTAGCGGGCACTACAATAAATCTGGGAATTTTCGTGGTTTCGTCCCTCTTGCAAGTCCAATTTTCGTCCCGGGAACCAAATCTGGGTCTGCTATTAAACACTGTTTTTATTTACGAATTATAAAAATTATTTTTTTTCATATGGGAAAAAGCAGTCGGAGAAAAATAAATTCGTTGCACGTGGTTTGCTATCACGAAACGTGCTCTTCGTCTACACAGACATACAAATTCATATCTGATGGATGTTGTACGAACACTTCTTTTATATTTCTGTTTCTGCAGTGTGACCGTTTGTCAAATACTGGCTTTTTAATCAAGAACAGTGTTACGGCTTAAGGCCGAGACAAAGATTTTCAATATTTAATCTAAATAGGCTGAAAACTCGGCTAAAGGCCGCATATCAACAAAACAATTTAACGGTTTAAGGCCTTGGAAGAAGAGCTTTCAATTTGAAAAGTTTGAAGACCTTATCTTAAAATATTTCGTGTGAAACTCGGAAGAAGGCCTCATACTAAAGAATAACAATCTTATGACATAAGGGCAAGACAAGTATTTTAACTTTTTAATTTAACAGAGATTAAAACTTGGCTGAAGGCCACACATCATGCAGAAAACAATTTTACGGCTTAAGGCCTAAAGGGAAGAGCTTCTAGATTTCAACTAAAATAGGCTAAAGGCTTTATCCTAAAAAGCTTCACATAAAACTCGGATGAAGGCCACATACGAAACCCAAACAATCTCATGGCTTAAAGCCCAGGCAAAGAAATTTTCAATTTTTAATTTAAGCTGGAAAACTCGGCTGAAGGTCACATACAAACTAGAAAATATTTCTTACTGCTTAAGGCCTAGACAAAATTTTTCAACTTTTAATTTAGAAAGGCTGAAACTCGGCTGAAGGCCAGATACCAGACAAGAAACAATTCTTTTTTTACGGCTTAAGGTCTAAGAAGAAAAGCATTGCCAGGTAAAAAAAAATGCATAAATAAATAAGTAAATAAATAAATTGCAATTTTAATAAGCTAAAATTCGGCTGAAGGCCACACAGAGTACTTAAGACTAAAAAAGAAATCACTACGTAAAGCACAAGGAGCGGCGCTCAGAAGGTTCCAAGGGTCGGCCTACGACTGTACTGGGCACTACACATTGAATTTTGAATAGTTTTGCTCGAGCCCCCACGTGCTATGGCACGAAAAAATTTATATTCGTTACAGTCAGCTTAATTGAGTGGCCCAGAGATGTGGCTGGTCTCAGTGTTTGGCTACGTTTTTCGTCATAGGGTGCCAGCTCACACCCGTCGTAAACTCAATTTTTAAGCTGAAATAAAATATAACAAAACAATGCAGACAGGTATTGCGGTGAAATTTAACATATTGAGTCGCTCACGTTGATTTATAATTTGAACAAGTAGTTTATTTTTCTCCAATATATTCACCAAACACTTAAAATGCAGTCTGAGGGGCTCTTACGTAAGGGCGGCCGTTAATAAGTGATGCTACAACACTTCACTATAAAATTCATATGTCGCTATCACGGCAGTCGACAGTCTGTTCACAGTTCACAAAATACACTGTTGTCCGCTGTGGTAATCCACTATATCGCGCTCAACTTGATCGTTTTCGAAAGTCGCCACGTACATAGTTGTCTCCTAAAGTGGCGGCCGGCCTAAGTGGCCGAGCGGTTCTAGGCGCTTCAGTCTGGAACCGCGCGACCGTTACGGTCGCAGCTTCGAATCCTGCCTCAGGCATGGATGTGTGTGATGTCCTTAGGTTAGTTAGGTTTAAGTAGTTCTAAGTTCTAGTGGACTGATGACCTTAGATGTTAAGTCCCATAGTGCTCAGAGCCATTTGAACCAAACGTGGCTACCAACCCCGTACTACCCTCAGACCGGTGGCATTTCCGGCTCTTAGCCTTGCTCAAACTCAACTGTCCTCAAAGATGGCCGCCCTATCCATCCTCAAACCGACTGCCTAACTCAAAACAATGTCTGACAAAAATTACGAATATTCTAAAACCAAACACAAAACACGTGTGATAAAGATTGAAAATATGTAAATTTTCCGGGTAATAATCATTTAAAGTCAATTTTTTTTGTCTGCCACCGTTTTTTGACAAATAATGTTCTTGTGGCCTGATTTTGCTTTTCCCATATTTTTGATACCAAACATAAATAAACAAATAAAAATACATACTCAATTAACAAGTTTGTTTGTGTGGCCATCCTCCGCAGCAAACATATAAATACTTGTTTTGTAAGTAAAACTGCCGTTTCCTGCTGCTAGTTACTTTAATTGTCCCATACGCGTTTCGCCTTCTCCTGTTCTAAGGCATCATCGGTTGGATCTATAACGATACAGTTTTGTCAGTTTTAGATTATTAAACAGTTCACTAAACTAGTTTTTTTAAAAAAAAAGTAATTATGATTTGCTGATCTGCGTTTTGCCGGCCGGGGTTGCCGAGCGGTTCTAGGCGCTACAGTCTGGAACCGCGCGACCGCAACGGTCGCAGGTTCGAATCCTGCCTCGGACGTGGATGTGTGTGATGTCCTTAGGTTAGTTAGGTTTAACTAGTTCAAAGTTCTAGGGGACTGATGACCTTAGAAGTTAAGTCCCATAGTGCTCAGAGCCATTTTGAACCATCTGAGTTTCCTCACATCTGGTCTGTAGGTTGCACTACCGCTTTTATCACTGCCATATAATCACAGCTTTGTGTTCCCGCTTTCCACACACTGTTCACCACGTTTCTAACTCTTTTTTGAGGTGGACTACTGTTCTTTTGTCACTCGATACAACTATTTTGTCGTACACTGTTTTTCACAACGTAAATATTGCGACTCCATTACGTGTTTCATCTTCTTTGGTATGTTTCGAAACGGAGTAAGTAAATGATGTACGTTACAGGCAGCGTGTTGTGATTGCATTTCTCACTGCGGAGAAAGAAACTGTTGGGAACATTCACAAACCACTGTTTGCAGTGTATGAAGCATATTCAGTGGACAGAAGAATTGTTAGTCGCTGGGCAAAGAGGATGAGGCCATTGTGAGAAGGCGCTTCAGCCGGTCTCCATTTGCAGTGTTCGGGAAGGCCATCCACGCCACATGTCTGACGGGCTGCAGCATGCTCTTGTCCTCGTTGCCGAAGATCGACGCATTACGATTCGGTTGTTGAACATAACGACGCAGACGATGTTTTGATTCAACTAGACAATGCTCGGCCTCGCACCATTTGAGAACTTCTGAACACGAAAATGGGTTGGAAGTTTTATGCATGCTGCAGCTCTGCCCTAGCTCCCTCGGACTTCCACTAGTTTGGACCATTAAAAGACTGCCATTCGTGGAATACATTTTGAGGATAACGAAGAGATAATTCGCATAGTGAAGAAATGGCTTCATGGCCAGAAGAGGAAGTGGTGCCGACAAGGCGTACAGGTCCTCGCTGCTTGCTTGAGGAAGGTCATAGAAAAGGAACGAGATTACGCGTAAAATTAGGGACTGTAGAAGAACCATCAGTCTTTCTTGTGTGCACCTTTAATTGTGTTAAATAAATAACTGTAGGAGAATAAATGTAGTGAATTACTTTCAGGGCGATCCGCGTCGATTATATGACATGATTAGAGTGGCGTGGAAGCATTATCGATTCATTGGTTGATTAGCAGTCTGACAGTGGTTTTCAGGAGGTGGTACCCCACAGCTCATAGATATTTGAAAAATGTCATAATTATCGCCTTGAGCTGCCTATAAATCTTTATTATTGTATTTTAAGCAACCAGTTTCAGTAGACTGACAATCGTCAGGTTCTTAAAAGAATTTACAGTATCATATTAGGCGAATATAAAAGCATTGACATCACGTAATAGAACTGCGCATTCGTCGCTGGTACCACATCCTAACATAAATTATAGCGTCAATATATAAACTGTGCTAGGCGGCGCACTCTTTAATTAAAGATCAGCAATCTGCAATTGCTGGATCTTTCCCCATAAGGGGGAATAAAGAGTGCAAAACTAATCTAAATATCAACAAACAAGCGTCTAGACGTGAACAGCGTCAAAAAATGAACCTCTCGGTTCAAAAGTTTATCGCCGAAATTTGTGTAAAATAACAGCGTTATCAACAGACGCTGCTTGCTATTTTCTTCTTTGGAAGACTCAACCTGTAGACTGACAGCAGTTTCCTGGTACCCCACTAATGAACCTAAGAATGTCACCTACTTTACATACGACTAAGCCTAAGTCACCATTCCACTTCAGATCCCTACGAGTTGCACGCAAGCTTATGTATGAGTTGACTGATTCATATAGCGACTCACTGAGTTTAAAGTGATAGGTTATTACTGTTCTGCGTTGCCAATAGTAGAATCTATTAAGTTCCAAATGAATACATGAGCAGCTTTTTTCAGCTTTGGTATTTGAGTGTAGATATCTACAACATCTTCAGAATCTGGGGCTATTATTAATATCCTCTGGCACGATATGAAAAAAATATCAGTGGTGCCAATGCATTTTCCTGGGACACGATTGAAGTTATTTCTACCTTCGTCGATGACTGTTCATCCAAGATAACGTGCTGCGCCTTCCCTACCAAGAGATTCCCAGTCTAATCGTAAATTTTGTTTCGTACCATATATTATCGTCATTTTGTTAATAATCCTAGTTGTAGCGAATAACATGGTTTTCAGAAGTGAAGAAATAGCTATCCAACTGATGAATAGCCATCAGGATGTAGTAACTCGGGTCCCGAGACTCTGTTAGCGCAGGGACTATGTGTGAGGAGTTTAACGAACTTTATGATGTTTTTATGATAAATTGCGAACTAGTACTATGTACCGCATTCCACTTGTGAGAGAGATGCGTTTACTCTTTGGAATGTAGTTGCTTCTTGAAGAGCTAAATCTAAAACAAAAAGCAGAGATAGAGAACACACACTGTTACTGTATGCGATCGAGAATAGCTGTGTACAGATCTTGAACAGAATTGTAACTCATTTTTTTCCGCCATTAAAGGAAATTTTATTTTACTTTGCTATTGTGAAGAACAAAGAGATAGAGTATACATAACTAGGCTGTGACACGCTGTTAAGCGCTCCCTGTGGTGTCACACTGTACTGTTAGCCGCCATACTTTACGGAAGTCATTGTGTACGAGTAACTACAATGAGGAAGGGCTGTCGCGTGCAACTGACGTTCGGAAATCGATCACGCGGCGTCAATTGCTTGCTGTGTTGTGCGATCTTTGTCTTGGCCGCCAAATTTATGTGTTTTTAAGGATCCGATTGCAGCTAAATAATTGTGATAAACGAGACTACAAATACGACTGCTGCCCGTTTTATTTGCAGTAATTCAAGCTGCGCCTTTAGGTTCCTTCCTATTCACACTTTCGAAAATCGCAACATATTCGGAAAGAAACACCAAATATTTGTGACTTGCAAGAATGTACATGTCATCACTGTTCACAGCCTTTGAAATCGCGATATATTCTGAACAACGGCCAAATATTTGTGACAAGAAGGAATATAAATGTCATTGCTGGTAGTTGCACTCGCAGCAGCGTAATCTTCAGTTTTTTAAACCGAATGAAGTCACGAAATCGAAGAAAAACATTCCTGATAGAGCACGTTCTTATATGTAGGTAACATCGAACGTTGCAGAACATAATTTTGTTTAATGAATAAGAAAGTCCCAGAGTATGTTACAAACGCAAAGGAAAAGAGGCATGTACCAGAACGCGAACATACTTCCTGCGACTCCCCTCGTGCACGTCTCTAACCGCATGAGCACAACGATCAGTTACACTTCCGAAAATTATTATAGTTTGTCTTATACTCTGCTAAGGACTTCTACAGTTGACGTGTCCTTAACTGACAATTATAGCTTAACGTTCCTAGAGTGACGTGTTTGTGATAAATCTTCACTGCGCCGTTGCCCTGAAACAGCGTACTGTCATAACATGCAAGTTAGAATACCGAAGAAACGAAATACAATGAGTCCTCTCAAAAATAAAGAGCGTGGGACGTCACCTGATCTGTTTCAGACGAACGCCAGTCGAAAGCAGTTGCGGCTTCCTCATTTTAGTCACTCGTCATTCTGCGTTTGTTTTAAAAGCGAGATAGTGCGTGTGCGACCTTGTAAGATATGCAGTTCCGAACTTCTTTTCGAAATCGTGCCCAAAGTTTGCGCAGTGTATAACTACACGCACAAAAGAAGTAAAACTACGAATATATCTCATTTCATGTGCGTACTGTTTAAAAATATTGTCTTTTGGTGGTTTTGTTCATTTCTGTTATATACCAGCACAGAAAGAACTTTCATGTGTTTAACTTTACGTGAATATGTGAATTTATTATTTTAGGCGTGGTTTATTAATTTCCTTACGCACTATCGTGTACCATGCTCCTTTGTTCTGACTACCAAAGAAATGGCAGAAATTTGCTTCACTCTGACTGCGGTGTTGGCTTCTACGTTATTCCATCACTTTGGTGATGATTGTGTTAAAGGTACTGAAGAGACTACATCTGAAAGACGATGTTTACTCAGCTTGAGCGCCAGTCCCGAAACAGTGATGCTAGTAGCGCCACTATGAGTATGCAAATCAGGTTTGCTTTAAACACACACTGTAGCGGTCTTGAGCGTTAGTTATCTTTGAGATTGGACGTGGTGAGATGATGTTATTCCAGAATGCCTTTAAAGTTACAAAGACGCCATTATCAACACGACTTTGAGCGAGGTCATGTAATAGGGCTACGAGAAGCTGAGTGTACCTCCTCCAATATTTCAGAATGATCTGGCAGGAATGTAACCATGTACATGATTTCGGGCTGCGGCGGTAACGAGAATGTACAATCCCAAGAAGACCGGGTTCCGGACAGCCACGTGTCACTACAGAGAGAGAAGACAATAGTCTTCGGCGTATGGTTCTGTTGCATCGTGCTGCAGATGCAGCAGCAGTCTAATCAGAAGTGGGAACCATAGAGATCAACGAACTATTACAAATTTGTTACTTCAAGGACAGCTCCGAGCCAGACATCCTGTAGCGTATATTCCACTGACCCCAAACCACTGCTATTTTCGACTTCAGTTGTGTCAAGCGAGAGCTCATTGGAGGACAGGGTGGACGTCTGTTGTGTTTCCTGATGAAAGCTGATTCTGCCTCGGTGCCAGTCATGGCTTTATGTTGGTTGGAAGATGGTTAGTTGAGAGCCTGCAACCAACCGGTCTGTGTGCAAGACACACTGAACCTACACCTGGAGCTATGGTCTGGGGTGCGATTTCGTATGACAGCAACAATCTCCTGGTTGTCCCACGCATCCCGTTACCAAATCTGTAATCAATCTAGTTATCTGACCTGTTGTGCTGCTGTTCATGAACAGTATTCCAAGGGTGTTTTCCAACTGGATAACGCTCTCCCACATACCGCTGTTGTGACCCACGAGTGTCGACATGTTGCCTCCGCCTACTCGATCTCCAAATCTGACTACAATGAGCACATGTGAGACATTATCGGACGTCATGCACAACCAGCATCAAACAGGCTCGGAAATCCATCCCACAAACTGACATCCGACACCTATGGATCACAATGTGTGAACGTTTTCCTTTCTTACTAATGTACCAGTATTTCATATTTGCAATGACTTATCTCCCGCTTACGTAACCTGTGATTTTGCAATGAAATCACTTCAATTAGGCACCTAGACAAAAGTGTTTTCGAAATTTTACTCTACATTTTTTTGTGTTGCGATTTTTGTTCCATCAGTGTATTTTCTATAACAATGCACGACTACATACCAATTAGACATCAAATCAAGTACTGGTACGCATCTCCCACCTACGCCACAGATCTAACGCTTTTATACTTTTCCCCATGTGGAGCAATGAAGGAAAGTTTTCAGTAGCAACTGCTTGATGACGCAGACGAGATGAAATGGGCATAAAGAACTGCGTATTACCAGGTACACTTGACTTTGCTGATAGGGATTCAGGAGCTGGCTATAAGGAAGGCGCCAATGTATCATTTTTCATGGAGACTGTACTGACTTGCAACTTGTATACACGAGCTGAACCCGAACTAAACGGGCAAAATTTCGGAAGATGTTCAGTGATATGTTCTGAAAATTTTGGTGTCAGGGATTCGTGGTTTCAGGTGGCTCGTCACAGTCGTATGATTTGTTCACTTTGATACCACAGCTACTTTTGTTTCTGTGGAAATACCTTCATAACAGTGGAAGAGCCAGTTATATGCAATCACCAAAAAGTACAACACACAATAAAGATTTAAATAATATAATACTGCACCAGTTACGTATTTTCATGCGTAGCACGACGCGTTCAAGAGTTGACCGAAATGCAGGCTTTCGAAAACCGACGTATATGACGGATTAAATCAAGATTAATTACAGAGCAGTGCAATAATCTACAGATGCTGAAGCATGCCGGCCGAAGTGGCCGTGCGGTTAAAGGCGCTGCAGTCTGGAACCGCAAGACCGCTACGGTCGCAGGTTCGAATCCTGCCTCGGGCATGGATGTTTGTGATGTCCTTAGGTTAGTTAGGTTTAACTAGTTCTAAGTTCTAGGGGACTAATGACCTCAGCAGTTGAGTCCCATAGTGCTCAGAGCCATTTGAACCATTTTTTTGCTGAAGCATTGTGATATACGAGTGCTAGCCGTCGCTGTGGGAACAGCTGAGCAAAGCGGCGTTCTACTGCTCTTCCATTGGACTCAGTGAACCCATACACGAGGTGCACATCTGCAAACTCTGCAGCAGTGAACCCGTCTACAGTACCGCTGTGTACCGCTTTCAACGCATGGCGACAAACAAAACCCTAGATAGAACCGGGCAATACTGAATGCAGACTTGAGGGCATTACTGTTGCCAGTACCAAGTACCGTGTGGGAGTGGAAGATTTTTGTCTTCCAAAGGAGACACGGAGCCCACACCGAAGACATTGGTACTGTTTTGGAGATATTTTCGGTGCAGTACACATAAAAAATAAATATGGATAATAAATGAAATGAAATGCAGTTACTATGTAACGAGTCATTGGATATCAGGAGTCCCTCATACCAAAATATTAAAAAAAAAGGAAGGGAAAAAGCCCCTGTGCCAACTCTGAAATATTTTCGATAGAGGTCGGGTTCACCTTGGAGAAAGAGTCGCTCCAGATATATGTGGGCAGTTCAAACAACTCGTTTCAATTGAGGAAGACGTTATGACCACTGTTGCATTATTTTCGTACAACCCCTCATAATTTCAATTTTAAAGGATGAAAACTTGATTGTGAAACAAAAGTACTGTCTATTTCAGTAGCGTTATTACTACACCACTCTAAATTTCGAGGTCACAGGTTCATCATTAGGGCTTCTCTTGTTACGTAAGGACCTTCATTACGAAAGCAACACACTAGAAAGGCCTAGTAGTGAATTTTGCTGCTGTCCTTTGTATATGACACAACAGCTAAGTGTGTTGACACTTCACGTGCTGTTTACACTCTTACAGTAGCATACACCGTATTTGACATATTTGATAATGGTGTATGTTGACATCCATACATTTCATAAAGGTGGATGTATGTATTACACATGTATGTTCAACATCTCCTCCTAAATAACTGGATCAGTTTCAACCAAACTTGGTACACATATCACTTACCGTCTCGAAAGGACTACTGAGAGAGTAGGAACCGATCCGCTTCCCTCTCAAAGGGTTGTAGTGGGGTTGGTGGTGATAAAGGAGCATAACTCACGACTCGCCAATAGCCAAACTATATTTACCCAGTATTTGAGAATGAGGCTACTTAGTGACTTGCAACAAATTTTACACAACATTTCAAACCCTTACGCGACTTCTTCTTGGTGACACCCATTATAAAATGATGAAAGAAAAAGTTTTATCACTTACTACCTTTCCGACGTCTATGCAGTGAAGGTGGCGCATTAGGCGTGACATTTTAATTTATTACTTCTGTACTACTAAAGATATTCGCAACACATTTTGCAAGCAGACAGTGTTTACATGTAATACTGAATGTACCTGCGAAAATATACGATTATACGACACGCAGTTCAGGGGATATGGCGTCTTAAACATTGAACTGCGTGAAACGAAACTGCAGGATGAAATTCGCTAGAAATAACGTGAAATGTGTGTAAAAATATGGCTGAAATAAGTCAAACATATGTGCGAAGCTGCGGATAGGCAGCTACTGCTAAAACCCCTGAATCGATTTCAACCAAATTTGGTATACATATTACTTACTAGATGGAAAGAACCAGAAACCACGTAGCGGCGGGGGGTGGGGTTATTATATGAAGAGAGAAGGGGGTAGGAAGAAATGGACAAAGAGGGGGGAAGGAGGAGATGGATACATATAATGGGGAGCAGGAGATAGAGAGAGAGAGAGAGAGAGAGAGGAGAGAAGGGTCATACAGGGAAGAGCAACAAATGAACGTAAACATAGGGAAGAGAAGATGGACAGAGAAAGGTAACAAGAGGAGAAGGACAGAGAAAGAGGGTACAGGAGGTAGACATAAAGACAGCAGAGGAGGAAATGGACAGACAGAGGAAGAGATGTATATGGATAGGGAAGAAGAGGATATGGACAGAAAGTGGTACATCTACATCTACATCCATACTCCCCAAGCCACCTGGCGGTGTGTAGCGGAGGGTACTTTCAGTACCTCTATCGGTTCTCCCTTCTATTCCAGACTCGTATTGTTCGTGGAAATAAAGCTGTCGGTATTCCTCTGTGTGGGCTCTAATCTCTCTGATTTTATCCTCATGGTCTCTTCGAGAGATATACGTAGGAGGGAGCAATATACTGCTTGACTCCTCGGTGAAGGTATGTTCTCGAAACTTCAACAAAAGCCCGTACCGAGTTTCTGAGCGTCTCTGATGCAAAGTCTTCCACTGGAATTTATCTATCATCTCCGTAACGCTTTCGCGATTACCAAATGACCCTGTAACGAAGCGCGCTGATCTCCGTTGGATCTTCTCTCTCCCCTCTATCAACCCTATCTGGTACGGATCCCACACTGGTGAGCAATAATCAGTGGGCGAACAAGTGTACTGTAACCTATTTTCTTTGTTTTCGGATTGCATTTCCTTAGGACTCTTCCAATGAATATCAGTCTGGCATCTACTTTACCGACGATCAACTTTATATGATCATTCCATTTTAAATCACTCCTAATGCCTACTCCCAGATAATTTATGGAATTAACTGCTTCCAGTTGCTGACCTGCTATGTTGTAGCTAAATGATAAGGGATCTTTCGTTCCATGTATTCGCAGCACATTACACTTGTCTACATTGAGATTCAATTGCCATTCCCTGCACCTTGCGTCATTTCGTTGCAGATCCTCCTGCATTTCAGTACAATTTTCCATTGTTACAACCTCTCGATATACCATAGCATCGTCCACAAAAAGCCTCAGTGAACTTCCGATGTTATCCACAAGGTCATTTATATATAATGCGAATAGCAACGGTCCTACGACACTCCCCTGCGGCACACCTGAAATCACTCTTACTTCGTAAGACTTCTCTCCATTGAGTTTGACATGCTGCGTTCTGTTATCTAGGAACCCTTCAATCCAATCACACAATTGGTCTGATAGTCCATATGCTCTTACTTTGTTCTTTAGACGACTGTGGGAAACTGTATCGAACGCCTTGGAGTAACAGGAGAAGATGGGGGGAAAGAGAGAGAGAGAGAGAGAGAGAGAGAGAGAGAGAGAGAGAGAAGTATGAGATGGACTGAGCGAGGGTAGTAGTAGCAGATGAACAGAGAGATGTACAGGGGTAGAGGAGGAGGAGGTGGGCAGAGGGGGGGGGGGGGGGGGGGGGGAAGCTGGAGATAGATAGAGAGAGGGGGAAATAGAAGCTGGACTAGTAAAAGATTGGTATAAATACACACCTGGACAATGACGGTTACTGAGCTAGTAACAATAAAAACTACGTGGGACTTACTTCACTGCGATCTCATATTAAAAAAAGCAGCAACGTTCTATAATAGATGTTTCCGGAGCGCTGATATCGCAATGAATGTCTCTACATAGCAATAAACGACCTGACGATGAACCTCTGACTTCGAAATGTACATTGGCGTAGTAATAATGCAACTGAAATGGGCAGAAAATGGATGTTGTTATAAGTCTTCCATTTATTTCACTGTCCGGTTTTTGCCAGTAACAGCATCTAAGAAAAATCGTTGACGCAGTGGTATAGGGAGATGCGGAGACGGCAACGAGAGCGACGCAGATAGCTGCCACGGTGGAATGGGTGAGGGGGGGCGGAGGGAGGGGCTCGAGCGCGCAGACAGAAAAATTTCCCCAGAGCGCGGCGGTCAGCGGGCAGAGGGCAGCGGGCAGAGGGCAGCGGACAGCGGCCGTAGGGTCGTCGCCCGCCGCCGGCCGCCGGCTTTGTCGCGGGGTAGGCGCTCGCCGCCGCCCTTTTGGTTGGCGCAAAATTTTCGCTAGACTGAGCCTCGCTCGCAGCGCGGAGATTCTGCCGTCGGCGACGGGAAGCTAACAGCTGGCACGCCGAGTATCTTTCATCGCTAAGTACGCCGCCTCTGTAAAATGGCGGCCCTTTTCTGCTCATCCATTCGTTGCCCCTGCTCTGCATGTGTTTGCAAATGACGGTGCCGAGTTTACAAACTGGACCCGTTTAAGTTAATTTTCGTGCTCGCCCTTACCTCGTGGAACCGCTATAAGCGCCTTGCCGTTGTTTAGATAAACATGCCAAAGCACCGAGGAGGCCTAATATTCAGTAGAGACTCTTGTGGTGTTTCAGTGTCCAAAACACAATCTGCTTTTAAAATTACCCTCTATACAGGTAACCACTCTTCTGGGGGTACTTCACTCAGTGTGGGAATATCTCGTGAGAGACTTCATATTGGTCCTTTTTTAAGACCGGTTTAAGAAAAACAAGTAACATTATTTAATTCGTTCTTTACGACAACATTTCTTTCAAAGGAGCACGTACATGCATTCACAAGACACAGCAACTCAATAAAGGTCTGTACGCCTAAGTACTTACAACAGACTCTCACAAGACCAGAGTGTGCTCAGAAACAAATCCTACATTCTAAGCCCTGGCTGGAAGGCTTTTTCCCTTGCCCTTCTATTATGTTTAACCACTTAACAACTATGCTTAAAGGTGATTTGGCTTAAAGGTGATTTGGATTAAAGGTGACCTCGTTATCAAATGAGGACTCACGATCATTTGTGTGATCCAGCCATACTGATTTGGGCTTTCCGTGGTTTCTCCGACAAAGGCGATGGGCGATAATCGTGTCTTGTATTATGACTCATATCTTCCCTATTCCTTGCTCATTATTCGTAATTTGAGGTACATTAACATCTTTTAAGATACTATGTTATTTTAATGTCATTAACTATTATTTCATTAATGTAATCATTTTATGATCTCGAAACAATATTAGAGTAGTGAAAAAAAAAAAAACAAGAAATTACATACATAAATATTCGTGGTGAAATGAAATAGCCGGCCGGAGTGGCCGAAAGGTTCTAGGCGCTTCAGGCTGGAATCGCGCGACCGCTACGGTCGCACTTTCGAATAATGCCTCGGGCATGGATGTGTGTGATGTCCTTAGGTTAGTTAGGTTTAAGTAGTTCTAAGTTCTAGGGGACTGATGACCTCAGATGTTAAGTCCAATAGTGCTCAGAGACATTTGAACCATTTGAGCTTTGTTTCGAGTAGTTCAAATGGCTCTAAGCACTATGGGACTTAACATCTGAGGTCATCAGTCCCCTAGACTTAGAATTACTTAAACCTAACTAACCTAAGGACATCACACACATCCATGCCCAAAGCAGAATTCGAACCTGCGACCTTAGCAGCAGCACTGTTCCGGACTGAAGGGCCTAGAACCGCTCGGCCACAGGGTCGGCAAAACATACAAGAGATGCAGATGTTTTACAACAGAAATGCAATCTATGGAGCCTTATTTCGACCTCTTACAGGTCCGGTAATTGTGTTCCTACTCATGTTAATTATGTCATATATCCGAAGTAGAAACTTTTGCATGCTTCGCATTTAATTTCCTTCTTCACTACACGAGGCATGTAATTTTGAGAGTCTTTAAAAAAAGAGCTAAACAAAACTACTTTGTACCAAAGAGTTACTTTCTAGTTTAAAAGAATATACTGCTTGTTGATTATAAAAGGAGTCGCCGTGAGTAATGGACTTTGGCGGGGTAACTGACTCCAAATGTCCCTCACCTGCTGCTTCCTTCGCAGTTTAAGTTCGCAAACTTGCTGAGCCGCGTTGACTGATAGGAGCGACTTCTACTGGTTTGAAACAGATTCTCATTGAAAAAGCATAACACCCGTCTCCATTCCCTGTCGTTTAGGGTGCTTTTACGACAACGGTTCGCACGCTGTGTTAAATGCCTGCGAGCTATACGCCATTCCTTGTGGACACGTTGGATAGTCAATTGAAATCTGGTTTCGCAGGACAGAGCTTATCAGGTTGTGGAAAGGGGCCCAAATCAGTTGCTGTTAGTTGCACAAACATACAAACTTTATTTTGCTAAAACACTTAATCAAACATTCCCTTAAAAGAAATCAGAAACAATACAGCTGAAGGCCAGAACACAAGTTATTAAAATTTCCTTAAGGAATACACACGGCTGAAGGCCTTAGTTACAAAATAGAAGAACTGAAGGCTTAGGACATGGATAACAAGAATTTCAGTAAGAAAATTTTAAAAGATTGTGACCAAATGACCTTTCAAATTTTAATTTAAGACGGCTGCAGGCCTTATCTTAAAATATTTCACGTAAAGTTCGGCTGAAGGCCACATACTGAACATTAAAACAAACTGAATTAATACACGGTTGAAGGCCTCGCCCAGTACTTGAGACTAAAAGAAAATCTCAATCCAAAACAACAGAACAGTGGTGCTCGGGAGTGTTCCAAGGGTCGGCCTGAGGAGGAAACTCTAATATTATGAGAGACAGGCAGCCAAGCGTAATACTAAATAATCGGATGGCAAAACGACCTATAGACAGCTGAAGAACCAACCAACAACCTAATCAATTCCCTTTCACCCGACCAACGGCACGACAACCGAAAATATCAGCGAGGACGAAGATACCAGCAGCACTACGTCTTGACAATTGGCACAATAACCAGTGTGAAAAACACACTGCAGAACACTACGCTAATGACCTCGCCGCGGAGACTTCCTCGCTGCTCTGACCCAACCGACCGACTGCCTACTCCAGTACGCAGACAGTATTAACATAACTGCTCGGTCGAAATTACACAAGCTAGACACAGTTCCACGACAACACTTCCACAAGAACAATCGTAAAAGCAATCACTGTGGAACAACAAGGACGAATGACAAGTCAACACACACAGAGAATCCGAAGCGGTCGGCGACCAAATATACGTCTTCCGATGAGACGACCGACCGAACGACCAACCAAGGTCGTCCACACTCAAGTCATGTGTGTCAGAAACGGTCGAGAGAGTCTTGGCTGTCCGAAGTTCACTGCAGTTCCATCCCGACACAACTCCATGTCCGTTTGGAACTTGGGAGACGCGGCGACCCGGGCACACTGGCTCGGATCCAACCATGCAGAGGTAACACTTGCCCATTGGCCACCCGACATCTCTGCACAAGGAAGGAACCGACCCACGTTCGGCAAGATGACCAACTGACGAGGCCCAGAAACGGTCAAAAGGCCAAATACATATCGGCCGATGAGACGACCGACCGAACGACCAACCAACGGTCGTTCCCCCTCCAGTCTCCTTCCGTCGGACACTGCATGTGTGTCGCCAGCGGTCGGCGAGTACTGGCTGCCCGGACCTCACTGGCGCTCCGTCCCGACTGAACTCCCAACACACGACGACCCGGAAATACTAGCGGTCGCTCCAGAGATAATACGACAGTGCTCCTATCGATACGCGCTGCTGCTGTCACTCACGGTCAGGCAAGCCAGCAGCTTAGTGACGCCAGTAAATCGAATAAGAAACAAGGCGACAGTTCCGTAAAGAGAAGCTGTCAAGCAAGAAACGGCATGAACACAGCTCATCCGCGTTGGTACGCCACCGAACCGGGAAACTCAAACGCGATATCGTGACCACACTCAATCACGAAAGGACATTCTGCCATTCTGCCACGTCTCCACATCGACCCATCTTGCTGGGCTGATACCATATTACGTGCTGGTACACGCACACCATTCCACTGCCGTAACTTAAGTCAGCGGTGGAGGCTCACACGACCCGTCTAGTGAAAGTTCTACGCCACCTGCAGCGCCACAAACCGACCTGTGTGCTTTGTTAAGGGAATTACTCATAATTTCTTCAGCGAGCTTATAAATCAGCATCGTTGCAGTCTGTTTACGTCACCTGTACATAGCAGATTATCTCGCATTGGAGAGTAGAACGACAAAGTTATTGGGAGAGTGAGTGAGTATAGCTTAAACAGTGACTCGTCGAACGGCTTCGAAGCATTATTTACCGAACACACTGCCATTGACAGAATGAAGTCAGGTCAGACTCAAAAGTGGCAAGTTTGTAAATGCGATTCTTCAGTTTCTCCCGGTGTATTTGTTGAGGAAATATTACGCTGGTGTCCTTTCCGTGCTTAAAGGTTTCGATCCGTAGTCCCTAATTTATCGATTTCTGTAACATGTCTTGTGCTGTTTTGTAGAGCAACGGAGTGTACGAGTAAAGAATAAATGCTTTAAAGTGGAATCAGTATTCTGATCAGCCTGTCAACGTTCTATCTAAACTCGAGTTTTCAAACGATATAGTAGATCTAGTGGCATTTTTACGCTAGTTTGAAACACTTCATTTTGTCCTATTCCAGAAATAAATAATATCCGAAGTATCAGATTCATGTGAGTGCATTATCAGAAGATATTTTATACTGCCTCCTAGCGCCATTTCATAGGCACCATGCTGTAGTAAGACAAGAAAGTAAGTACAAGGATTTTAGCCTGGAATGCTCAGACAGCTGTAGTTCGATACTCGTGTCAGGTATCGATCACTTCGTTTCGTTGATGGAACTTTTTATGCTTAGAAACACAACTTTTTTTAGTTCCAACAGATCTTCTTTTTGCTACCTAAAACTTCATTTTTAACCTTTGCTTCTTCTTCTAAGTGTTGTCAGGTCTGTCCACTCCCCAAAACGAAGCTGATAGAATCTTAAATAACGATGCTATTCATAATTTAAATGAAAATAATCAATGTAAGTAAACACTTCAGGGACTGAAAACAATTTATTGTTAATCTTCCTGCTTAAATTGAGATAATGTTATTCAAAAGTACCGTAGGTTCGCATTCCAGTATTGGTTATTTACGAAACAAAGTACTTCACAGGTGTAAGTATTACTCTGAACTTTTGTGGAAAAATAAAATTACATCCTCCACAAAAAATAAAGAAAAGAATTTCAGCAGTGATGTACTATCACTGGCAGCTCGCTAATGATATCTGCGAATGTACTTCCGCCAGTCACGACCAGGCTGCAACATTCAACTGAGAAAAAAGTAGGGAGCGAAAGATCGTGCGGGAATTTAACACTGGTCTCCAGCTCTATTGCTACCTTGTAACGAGCAAGACCTCCAAGCGCACCATAAATAGCAACAGTGTTACTTCTGAAATAATTACAACAACTGAGTCTGAGCTTGTAGGCCGGCCGGAGTGGCCGTGCGGTTCTGGGCGCTACAGTCTGGAGCCGAGCGACCGCTACGGTCGCAGGTTCGAATCCTGCTTAGGGCATGGATGTGTGTGATGTCCTTAGGTTAGTTAGGTTTAAGCAGTTCTAAGTTCTAGGCGACTGATGACCTCAGAAGTTAAGTCGCATAGTGCTCAGAGCCATTTTGAGCTTGTAGAGAGCAAATGTTATGTTCCTCTTGGGCATAAAGTTATTGACCCATTCTTCTTAGTGGTGCAGGTAAATCATATTTCACCACACACGTTATTACTCTGGCTTAAATTTGTAACAAATTCCAAACAAAACACAAATTACATGTTTTAAGTAGTTTACGTAAGCAAGAAGTTATTATATTAGCATTGACAACACTTTTAGAGTGATGGCATCAAATACTCTTTCATTAGCGTTGCTCAAGGTCATCGTAAATTGCCACTGGACCAACTGAGGACATGGAGCAGCCAAGGGTTGAGCAGTTGTTACTTAAAATGGGAACTACTGCGCCGAACCTACAACTTACGTAATGCGCAAAAAAGTATGAAGAAAGGTATTCCACTCAGAAGCATCTGCTGGATGAAAGAGCGCCAGTGATTCACTTTGTCGTAGGCAATTAAAATAACTGTAACTAATTACTAATGGGGTAATAGTAACTAGTGATGGCAATAATGAAATATATTCACTGAGAGCATTTATTAGACTGCCTGCCAAAAAAAAAAGTGAGACACCTAGAACATATGGTCGAATGTCAATACAAATTCGTACACACACATAGCATCGGCTGGTATGTCAGTGATTAGGGTGCACTTCTCTCTGACAGCTAGAATAACCAACAGAGTGCATTAGTGTCCTTCGTGTTTAGCGTTGCCACCAGGCTTGGTATGGTATACAGGGTGTTCGGAAATTTCCGTTACAGACATCTAGGACTTGTTGAGAGGAGTGAGTACATAATGTTTTGAACAGGAACCGATGTCCGGGAACGTACCGCTTCCATGCCACAGCTGTTTGAAAACATGTTTGCTAGGTAGGTATGCAAGAGGGTAGTCATGGTAGGGGGCTGATGTCATTTGTAGTCTGTCCTGGTTCTCTGATATGGTTCGAGCCTCATTCAAATGTCTGTGAGTGCTAGAGCAACATGATTGAGTACACATTTACAGAATACACCTACGTGATCCTTCTGTATGGCGAAGCTGACGGTAATGAAGGACCTGGTCGGCGTCTTTACCGAGATCGATATGCGCAACGTCCATCTCCATCGCACACCCTTCTCGCCACAATTAGGCAAAGGCTTCGAGAAAGGTGTACCGTCAACATCAGCAGGCGTGACTGTGATGCTCCAAGGAGACGCCACACACGCGAATTGGAAGAGGCCGTGCTGTATCACGTTGAAGAGAACCCGTCAACGATCAGACGAGAAATTGCACGTGCAATGGATGATGCTCCCAGCCCCGTCTGGTATGCTGTGGATGACCAGCAACTACATCCACATCACCTCCAACACTCCATACCACCTCTAACACTAGCAGTCAAGTGAACGAGGCTCGAACCAGGTGACAGAGATAGGGCAGACGTCAAATGACATCAGCCAATCCGACATAAGCACCCCCCCCCCCCTCCACCCTGACTACCTGTGGCAAACCTATCCAGCAAACATGTCTTCAAGTGGCTGTAGCACGGAAACGGTATGTTTCCGGACTTGCGTTCCTACTCAAAATATTTTGTACTCAATCCCCACTACAAGTGCTAGATGTCTGTAACGGAGATTTCCGACTACCCTCTATAAGAGGCATGAACAGAGTCACATGTTGAGTGATCGCCGCTAAGGACAAGGAGCTGCCGCATTATCAGTACTTGACAGCGCTTGAGAGGAGTTCATCTTGGGTCTCGATTTGGTCAGCTTGTCGAGCCATCCAATACATAGATTTGGAGACATTCGAATTTAAAAAAAAAATCTAGTTTATTAATAAGGAATATATGGGGTTTGAAGTTTTGTCTTGTTTTATACTGAAGGTTCTTGTTCATGACAGTAGAAAAATGTGCTAGTTTTAGAATTACTAACTAATTCTGTTTTGGGCTATACACTCTTGACAGTTAATGGCCCTCTTTTAGTGTCAGCCATTCTGTATTAAAAAATTTTAATTTTTTTGCTAACAGGTGTTTCCGCCTACGTACTCGTGCCTCGGTGCATTGGGAAGGTTTCTGTTTGGATGCTGTATAATTCTTTATACTTTATCTTCTTATTGTATGTCAGCTTCCGACACTGTTTACTGTATTGCGCACCTCTGTCACATTTATTCTCCCTGCTTTTAAAATCTTTCCTCTTTAATTGTACTACTTCGCATACTTAAGGCTCATCCCTCTGATACCGGACAGGATTCTGTAATGATATTTATACAATTTATTACCCATTTTACGTGTTTGTAGCTCGCCTATGAGAATTTTTGCTCTCCTACACAATGATCTTTAATTGATGGCTTTGTACCTGGATTTGGCCACTTAATGCCACTTATCTCCAATAGCGCCATCAGTCGCTTCTGGTTCTATCAATGCTGTGTGTACATTTTGTGAGCGCGGATCGGCTACCGAGAGTTTGTTCTGGCGTCATGTTTACATTTTATGAGCGTGGTCTTGCTCTACGCTGCTATGACTGATGACCTAATCACAAGAAGTAAACCGAAGTTACACTATGTATTCGCTGCAAGATTGTTTTTGATGGTTTTTATACCATCTCCTCCGGTGTTCTTCAAGTTCGTTTATCGGGCATTTTAGGCGTATCTGAAGAATGCTTTTTTAGCAGTAATCATTATGTTTTTTACGTGCTTTCCTATCCTTTACGTCTTACGTATTTGCGATTTTGGATTTCGATTTTTAGTGTAGTATCTCAGGGTAGGACCATGTCCGGTTATTTATTACGTCCATATTTCGTTGTACTTTCAGATAACCTAATGATGCCCTAGCCGGGTGAAACGCGTCGTTTTTGAGCCACTAAAGAGCACTGCGAAAGCTAGGACTGCCTTTTAATATTAAAATTGGCTGCACACAGACGGTCCTAATACGAACATTTTCAGCGTAATAGTGAAATACAACTTCATTAACTTATCGTCATATTGTCGGGAAGGACGACGTCTGGTTGCAAAATGCCTTCCAAGAGAACGCCAGACGTGCACAATAGCACACTAACCTGTATTTCACACTACCCACTGATTACTGTGATACTGAACGTGTAGAAAGTTATCCCCAGCCAAATTCTCTAGGAATAAACATCGGCAACCAAAAAAAAGGGCAGGATTACTGAAGATATTAGGATGTGGCTTCGCAAAAGCTGTGTGTGGTTAGAAAGAAATCACGAGCACATAATACGAACCCCCACCAGAGAAGCACAGATGACGCCGAAACTCTGCACAACAGGCACCGGCGGTGTTGCACGTCGACCACCTTTTGGATGAGCGCTTACTCGCTTCTCCGCTATGGCTGTGGCTACGGATTATGTACTCGTTTGGCGTTCTCCATGGTTAACATGGAAACGATCTTCGGTTGTAGAATCGATTAGCTTGGTTTATCATTATAATTGTATAGGACAGTGAATAAGTAATAGTAATTTCCGTTTCCACCCAGCGTTCTTCATTAGCCGCTCAAGATTGGTGCGTCTACAAGGGATGATCGATGGTGAATGGCATGCTTTTTCTAAGAACTTAGTTTCAGAAGCTTACAAATTCAGACTTTCGTTACCCACAATATACTCCCCACCCTGTGTGAAACGCTTGTCCCATCTCCGTTGCCTCTCCTGGAACACGTGGTAAAGCCCATTCCTAATCTCCAAAATCGTCTCTAAATTTTTCATTGCAAGGTTTTCATCATCCAAACGACGTTTTTGGCAGTGGGAGGAAATGAAAAACAGAGTATGAACTGTGGATTGTATACTGTATACATGCCTTTTCTGGTCAAAAACTATATCACAGTTTGGGCAGCAGGAAGCCCGCCATTACCTCAATGAAAGTTCCACTGCCTAACAAGTTGATTCCTTCATTTTGGAATAAGATATTTCATCAATTGGCTCAGGTCCTTTCTGTAATGTGTTGCAATGACTGTAATGCTTCTTGGAAGATTTTCACTACACCCGCCTCTGAATTGCTTCTATACTCCTGGAAATTGAAATAAGAACACCGTGAATTCATTGTCCCAGGAAGGGGACACTTTATTGACACATTCCTGGGGTCAGATACATCACATGATCACACTGACAGAACCACAGGCACATAGACACAGGCAACAGAGCATGCACAATGTCGGCACTAGTACAGTGTATATCCACCTTTCGCAGCAATGCAGGCTGCTATTCTCCCATGGAGACGATCGTAGAGATGCTGGATGTAGTCCTGTGGAACGGCTTGCCATGCCATTTCCACCTGGCGCCTCAGTTGGACCAGCGTTCGTGCTGGACGTGCAGACCGCGTGAGACGACGCTTCATCCAGTCCCAAACATGCTCAATGGGGGACAGATCCGGAGATCTTGCTGGCCAGGGTAGTTGACTTACACCTTCTAGAGCACGTTGGGTGGCACGGGACGCATGCGGACGTGCATTGTCCTGTTGGAACAGCAAGTTCCCTTGCCGGTCTAGGAATGGTAGAACGATGGGTTCGATGACGGTTTGGATGTACCGTGCACTATTCAGTGTCCCCTCGACGACCACCAGTGGTGTACGGCCAGTGTAGGAGATCGCTCCCCACACCATGATGCCGGGTGTTGGCCCTGTGTGCCTCGGTCGTATGCAGTCCTGATTGTGGCGCTCACCTGCACGGCGCCAAACACGCATACGACCATCATTGGCACCAAGGCAGAAGCGACTCTCATCGCTGAAGACGACACGTCTCCATTCGTCCCTCCATTCACGCCTGTCGCGACACCACTGGAGGCGGGCTGCACGATGTTGGGGCGTGAGCGGAAGACGGCCTAACGGTGTGCGGGACCGTAGCCCAGCTTCATGGAGACGGTTGCGAATGGTCCTCACCGATACCCCAGGAGCAACAGTGTCCCTAATTTGCTGGGAAGTGGCGGTGCGGTCCCCTACGGCACTGCGTAGGATCCTACGGTCTTGGCGTGCATCCGTGCGTCGCTGCGGTCCGGTCCCAAGTCGACGGGCACGTGCACCTTCCGCCGACCACTGGCGACAACATCGATGTACTGTGGAGACCTCATGCCCCACGTGTTGAGCAATTCGGCGGTACGTCCACCCGCCCTCCCGCATGCCCACTATACGCCCTCGCTCAAAGTCCGTCAACTGCACATACGGTTCACGTCCACGCTGTCGCGGCATGCTACCAGTGTTAAAGACTGCGATGAAGCTCCGTATGCCACGGCAAACTGGCTGACACTGACGGCGGCGGTGCACAAATGCTGCGCAGCTAGCGCCATTCGACGGCCAACACCGCGGTTCCTGGTGTGTCCGCTGTGCCGTGCGTGTGATCATTGCTTGTACAGCCCTCTCGCAGTGTCCGGAGCAAGTATGGTGGGTCTGACACACCGGTGTCAATGTGTTCTTTTTTCCATTTCCAGGAGTGTATGTCCTCCCTCAATCCGACCTGACAGGGATTCCAAACGCTCGAGCAGTACTCAAGAATAGGTCGTATTAGTGTTTTATAAGCGGTCTCCTTTACAGATGAACCACATCTTTCCAAAATTCTACCAATGAACAAAAGACGACTATCCGCCTTCCCCACAACTGCCATTACGTGCTTGTCCCACCTCATATCGCTCTGCAATGTTACGCCCAAATATTTAATCGACGTGACTGTGTCAAGCGCTACACTACTAATGGAGTATTCAAACATTACGGGATTCTTTTTCCTATTCATCTGCGTTAATTTACATTTATCTATATTTAGGGTTAGCTGCCATTCTTTACACCAATCACAAATCCTGTCCAAGTCATCTTGTATCCTCCTACAGTCACTCAACAACGACACCTTCCCGTACACCACAGCATCATCAGCAAACAGCCGCACATTGCTATCCACCCTATCCAAAAGATCATTTATGTAGATAGAAAACAACAGCGGACCTACCACTCTTCCCTGGGGCACTCCAGATGATACCCTCACCTCCGATGAACACTCACCATCGAGGACAACGTACTGGGTACTCGTACTACTTAAGAAGTCTTTCGAGCCACTCACATACTTGGGAACCAATCCCATATGCTCGCACCTTAGTTAGGAGGCTGCAGTGGGGCACCGAGTCAAACGCTTTCCGGAATTCAAGGAATATGGCATCCGTCTGATACCCTTCATCCATGGTTCGCAAGATATCATATGAAAAAAGGGCGAGTTGCGTTTCGCAGGAGGGATGCTTTCTAAAGCCGTGCTGATGCATGGACAGCAACTTGTCTATCTCAAGGAAATTCATTATATTCGAACTGAGAATATGTTCGAGAATCCTGCAACAAACCGATGTTAAGGATATTGGTCTGTAATTTTGAGGATCCGTCCTTCTACCCTTCTTATATGCAGGCGTCACCTGCGCTTTTTCCCAGTCGCTCGGGACTTTTCGTTGGGCAAGAGATTCGCGATAAATGCAAGCTAAGTAAGGACCCAGTGCAGTAGAGTACTCTCTGTAAAACCGAATTGGAATCCCATCAGGACCTGGCGATTTATTTATTTTCAACCCATTCAGCTGCTTCACAACCCCAGGGATGTCTATCACTATGTCCTCCATACGGGAATCTGTACGAGACTCAAACGGCGGTATGTTTGTACGATCCTCCTGCGTGAAAGATTTCTCAAACGCTAAATTCAAAATTTCAGCTTTCGTTTTGCTGTCTTCCGTTGCCAGGCCAGACTGCTCAGTGAGTGACTGGATGGGAGCCTTCGACCCACTTACCAATTTTACGTAAGACCAGAATTTCCTTGGGTTTTCAGCAAGATTTTAAAGCTAAGGTATGACGGTGGTAGTGGTTGAATGCTTCGCGCATCGCTCTTTTTACAGCAACACGAATCTCTACTAACTTTTGCCTGTCCTCATTCTCCCGATCTTTCTTGTACCGCGAGTGCAACTGTCTTTGCTTCCTGAGCAGTCTCCGAATTGCTCTGTTAAACCACGGCGGGTCTTTTCCGTCCGTAACCCACTTTTTCGGCACATACTTGTCCAATGCGTGATTTACAATGTGTTTAAAATTTGCCCATAATTCTTCCACGTCCATCGTACCGGAGGTAAATGAAGTGGATTCATTTACTAAGTGGGAGTTTACACAATAACTCAGAAAAAGCCGCCTTGTCTGGATTGTACTTCGCGTATTTTCGATTTCGTGATCTTAGTTAGTGATGTGGTCAACCTAAACTGCGACCCTCTCGCATCTCCTGTGATAGATCTGTTCTCCACAAATCCACTGTGCGAAAGTACCTAACAGTTAGTGCTGTGTGTAGTTGCTCTTGCAAACAGCATGCCACATGAGCAAACCATTTGCACCTTTACTTGAGGCTATTCGTACTTTAAGTACTTGGGCTACCCGCGGTACTCTTTAAGATGAATATCTCGATGTAGTTTTCATTCTCTGCAGCTAATTCGTTGCAAATAATAACCTGCAGCTGTGATCCTGCAGTCAAGTAGTCTGCGCATTAGCCCACCGCGAATTAATTGACTACACAGAAATACAAAATAAAAGTTAAATGAATGATGTAGTAACAAGGGTTCTATTCCAACGTCTATAATTGATGTAGACGACAGAAAATTATGTTGGATAATGTTTACTCATGAAAGTACGTCTCAAATGAGCGGAATGTGGTTCTATGATACTCAGTTAAACAGATAGAAAATACCATTATCAAATGCGGTAAAGTTACGTTGAGTGCGTTACGAGAATGCTAGCAAAATCCCCAAACCAAATAGTCACCAATGATACGCGAAAACCAAGTCCATTTCGTAATCACAAGACACAAAATGTTCACCAGCTCAAACCTCAGCCTGATTTGCAAATTGATGCACAGGAGATGAATGAGTAGGAACTCACAGTCGCTTTATCCTGAGTTCCGTAATATAAGGGGACGTCCAGGTCTTCAGAAGTTACAGTAGTGTACCAGCCGTTCACTGCGCAGAATCAGTCAGTCACCCACACGATCAAATACTGTACTACTCCATGTCAGAGACAGCTCTGCCTCCTTCAAGCACAAACGCGAAAATCTTCTTTAAAGTTAGTCCCCCAGCAGCCACTGAGTCTCATAACAGCCGTTCACTGTCCACAATCTGCCACCCACTCGGGCAAACATCGTCCAATAGCACATGCAACTCTACCTTCTGCCAGAATGAACACCCAAGTGTAGCATATGCTTGACTCTTGTAATTTTCAGCTATTGTCTCCTTTTCCCTTGGCTGAAGGCTGTCCCAAAGGAAAATACATCGCTCTTACGTTCTACAGACATGGTTTCACTCAATCTGAACACTTCTCAGACTAAGCTAATATATTACAACAATATTTAAATAAAGAAATGTTATAAATATATGGTCACACTCAGATCATTCACAATAGTTACAAATGAAGGTTTGTTCATACGTAAATAAACTACTATTCTTGCGCAAATGCACTCTACATCTACATATATACTCCGCTAGCCACCAAGCGGTGTGTGGCGGAGGGCACTATTCACGTCAAAGTTATATTCCCCCCCCCCCCTCCACCCGCCCCCCTGTTCCACTCGCGGAGCGCGCGAGGGAAAAACGACTGTCTGAACGCCTCAGTACGACCTCTAATTTCCCTTATCTTTGAATGGTGTCACATTAAGCGACAATATATTGCCATTAAATGTGTCATAAATCGAAATTAAATATTGTTTAAACAATTATTTAGGTCCTCTTGTCAGAAGTGTCTTTTACCACTCTTCTGAATAGTGGTGTCAACTAACACGTGCAACTGACCCCGTCTTAAGTTACCAGATTTCTTAATAGCACTTACAATTATCATTCAAATAAAGTTACTGGCAAAATAGTAAACTGTTCATTAAATAACTATTGAAGTATGTTAAGATATGAGGTATTCATACTGCATTCATATGCTGTGTAATTGTGGAGAATAGAATGTTCTGACAAACATTTGCGTACTAAAAAAGATATAAAGGACGTCATAAGTTAATAAATAAAACAGATACAGATGAATGGCTTTCTGTGATGATAGCTATCGTGCAGTGTTATCATCTGTGGTATTGTTTGTTGAAATAACATGAAGCAATTAAAAGCCGTAAATTCGGAGGCACATTGTGAAATATTAACTTCTCTAGTTTAAAAGATACTGAAAATATTGTTGTGTCACTAGATGCGCTTCATTTTTCTGAGCTCGCAAATGGATTCAGATTTGCTTTAATACCTGACTGTAAATTATTATAGATTTTCAAGGAGCTGTTAGTTTGTCTGACACTCCGCCATTTTCGGAACGTCTCCCGCACAAAGGCCATGCGAGCAACAGCCGTCCAAATCCGCAGCTTTTGGGTTTATCCGGTTCCGGCGTCGCTGCTCTGCTTTGTCGCTGGACTCGTCCGTACCGGTCACCTGCTGGACCTCCAGCAGCGAGCCCTGAGCTCTCAGACCGCTAGCATTCTGCCGTGGAACACTGTCACATCTCCACATACTACTTCCAGGTGGCCTAATCGCTTGCCTACATATGTGCAACGTTACAATGGCCGGAGATAAGTGAGAAGCTGCAAGGGTAATTCATACTTGCAGAGAGTTTAGACACATTTTTCTTGCCAGACCTGATACCCCTAATCCTGGCAGGTACATAGATCGAACTTGAGTGTTTTTGTTACTAAGGGGGGTACGAAGAATGAACTACCGTTATTAAAGGACTAACATCTCTCACCCTCCCCTGGCTGGGGGGATGTACTTTTCTTGTGTATCAATCGAATAGTTTGGATAGTGCCAAGGGAGACTACATAGGTGTAGATTATCACAAACAGGAGTTTTTAGAATTTCTGGCAGGGTAACAAATAAAGAAACAAATACTCTTGTAAAAAAACTTTTATGAACTTGTGCAATTTACACACAGACTTTTTTTGTATTGAGGAAGCTAAGATGTCACTGCAACTGAGCACTGAAACAATTTAGTGCCAAAAATTGAAAATTTGTGCCAGACCGGGACTCTAACCTGAGTTTTCCACTTTAGTGATCAGTCGCCTTACTTAGTTTGGCTGTCGGAGCGTGCTTTCTGCCTGACCGACATTTCAACTTACCACACACTATAAAGTAGCGTCCCTCTCCAGTTACCTCATTAACCCGCAGCGGTGCCTGCGTTCCCACAAGAGGTTCTGACCCTATTGTGCATCTGCACTGAGGATATCATAGCAGACAAGCCTACAGATTTGGGTCAGACAGAAAGTGTGCTCGGATAGCCAAAGCAGTTAAGGCGACTGCTTACGTAAAGCGGGAAATCCGGGTTTGAGTCCCAGCACAGAACAAATTTTCATCTTTGGCCATTTAATTATTTCAGTGCCCAATTGTGACTGACGTTGGCACCTCCTTCGAAATATTGATATTTACAACTGCTATACCAAGAGACCAGTGGTGTCTGATATTTCGGACATGTCATATATACACTCCTGGAAATTGAAATAAGAACACCGTGAATTCATTGTCCCAGGAAGGGGACACTTTATTGACACATTCCTGGGGTCAGATACATCACATGATCACACTGACAGAACCACAGGCACATAGACACAGGCAACAGAGCATGCACAATGTCGGCACTAGTACAGTGTATATCCACCTTTCGCAGCAATGCAGGCTGCTATTCTCCCATGGAGACGATCGTAGAGATGCTGGATGTAGTCCTGTGGAACGGCTTGCCATGCCATTTCCACCTGGCGCCTCAGTTGGACCAGCGTTCGTGCTGGACGTGCAGACCGCGTGAGACGACGCTTCATCCAGTCCCAAACATGCTCAATGGGGGACAGATCCGGAGATCTTGCTGGCCAGGGTAGTTGACTTACACCTTCTAGAGCACGTTGGGTGGCACGGGACGCATGCGGACGTGCATTGTCCTGTTGGAACAGCAAGTTCCCTTGCCGGTCTAGGAATGGTAGAACGATGGGTTCGATGACGGTTTGGATGTACCGTGCACTATTCAGTGTCCCCTCGACGACCACCAGTGGTGTACGGCCAGTGTAGGAGATCGCTCCCCACACCATGATGCCGGGTGTTGGCCCTGTGTGCCTCGGTCGTATGCAGTCCTGATTGTGGCGCTCACCTGCACGGCGCCAAACACGCATACGACCATCATTGGCACCAAGGCAGAAGCGACTCTCATCGCTGAAGACGACACGTCTCCATTCGTCCCTCCATTCACGCCTGTCGCGACACCACTGGAGGCGGGCTGCACGATGTTGGGGCGTGAGCGGAAGACGGCCTAACGGTGTGCGGGACCGTAGCCCAGCTTCATGGAGACGGTTGCGAATGGTCCTCGCCGATACCCCAGGAGCAACAGTGTCCCTAATTTGCTGGGAAGTGGCGGTGCGGTCCCCTACGGCACTGCGTAGGATGCTACGGTCTTGGCGTGCATCCGTGCGTCGCTGCGGTCCGGTCCCAGGTCGACGGGCACGTGCACCTTCCGCCGACCACTGGCGACAACATCGATGTACTGTGGAGACCTCACACCCCACGTGTTGAGCAATTCGGCGGTACGTCCACCCGGCCTCCCGCATGCCCACTATACGCCCTCGCTCAAAGTCCGTCAACTGCACATACGGTTCACGTCCACGCTGTCGCGGCATGCTACCAGTGTTAAAGACTGCGATGGAGCTCCGTATGCCACGGCAAACTGGCTGACACTGACGGCGGCGGTGCACAAATGCTGCGCAGCTAGCGCCATTCGACGGCCAACACCGCGGTTCCTGGTGTGTCCGCTGTGCCGTGCGTGTGATCATTGCTTGTACAGCCCTCTCGCAGTGTCCGGAGCAAGTATGGTGGGTCTGACACACCGGTGTCAATGTGTTCTTTTTTCCATTTCCAGGAATGTAGTACACTCTTTTGAGGAGGAATGTTCTGTCTATGCAACTAATTGTAGGTAGTTTTGTTTATTGCCATACGCGTTTCGTTTCTTTTATTTGGGAAGCATTTTCAGTGACCGTTTCAAATGAAGGGAGGGAAACGGGTGTGGCAATAAACAAAACTGCCTTCAATTAGTTGCATAGACGGAACACACCTCCACGAACTTAAAGCAACTAAAGAAAGAAGGAAAACAGATAAAGTGACGAGTACACTGTTTCTTTATGTTTGTTTGATGGACTCATTTTAATAACCTCCAGATTAATTTTTAACTTATGATTTGAAACTACATGCAAATTATCAAATGCTTTTGATATGGTGAAGGATATTTACCATGGTAGCAACTGCTTGGAGCAGGGCACTGGCATGTCTGGGCTCTAGTAGAGTATGGTTTTAATACAATATTTACGCTTATTTTTCAGAGATCTCCACAAAGGAAATTGGGCACAATCATTTAAAAAGCATATTCCACTTAATTTAACACTGTTTATACAAAGCACTCTGAACCATCCATAAATTGAAATCAAAAAATTATT
This sequence comes from Schistocerca americana, assembly GCF_021461395.2. Lineage (NCBI taxonomy): Eukaryota > Metazoa > Arthropoda > Insecta > Orthoptera > Acrididae > Schistocerca > Schistocerca americana. Next base: position 708,592,241 of record NC_060119.1, on the reverse strand, counting down.
TCAAAAATCGTGACCATTAAGGTTACAGCTGAACTAAGCAATTAAAATTATCAAATCTGTTTTAAAACTAATAAAAGCATAAAATAACACTTCTCAATTGCAGCTTTAAATACTTGGTTACAAGCAAAACTGAAAGACAGATTTCAAAAGAAGTAACAATTCCTAATCAGCTCTTCTATTGCAAAGACACCCAATGAACATACCAAATAATTTCGGGTCCATATAGGTCGTGTGTGCCTTACAAGCAACGAAGGGCACCAGCACCAATGGGCCACTCGACTACCACATACAGAAAGGAAAATTACACACACGCCATACACTTGAACACGTAAGAAATACAACCACTCAACGGTCATCAAAACATGAAATATGTGCCAACTAGAATTATTACTTGGATATTAATAAACCTCTTCAGCTACAGCTCGGAACTTTCCGCTCTAATGTTTTGGTCGTATGTTCATCTGAGGATGTGGCTTTTAGTCCATGAAACCGGTAATTATCCAATAATAAAGGACCAAATACAGTTGAAGTGTTTTGTTAATACGCAAGATGACTACTCATAGCTGTGGCTGCCCTACCTATAAGGCTGTCCGATTACTAGTTAAGCTGTGCTTGGCAGTGCACTGGAGCAGACGTATCATCAGTACCTTGTACCGTCGTACTTTCCGTTAATATACTTCGAGAAACTATCCAGAATACAAAATCGTTTCACCACAAGAAAAGCCACTTAAAACAATCTTTAACAGAAATACTTCTAATATCGGCAAAGCGCTATCAGGGGCAGTATAATAAAAACAAATTCGTCACAGAACGAAACGCGCTGGCTCAGATTAACAAATGGTTCAAATGGCTCTGAGCACTATGGGACTTAACATCTGAGGTCATCAGTCCCCTAGAACTTAGAACTACTCGAAAGACATGGTGTTAGGACGAAATTGCTATATTATCGTATACATGAGTGAGCCATGCCGGTTTTGCGGCTATCGATATTTGTTCAGAGATGCTAACCTTTCGGCGCTTATGAGCCGGTCGTGAGATGGCTCGGTAGGGAGAGGATCGACAGGCGAGCGCAAATGAGTTCAGTTGTGAGTTGGAGACAAAACGGTAAGATTGCAGAAGCAGGGGAGGTACCCCGGTCGGTGAAGAGGTGTTTTCAAAAGGCATTATACAGGCGACAGTTGTAACGGCTGTGTCTTGAAATGGTCTGCGCAGCCAAGCAGTTGGTGGCCGTTAACCGATGACATTTTGTTGGGATTGTAGTGCCGACCTACTTCTCTGATACTGTAAACATTTGAAAATTTGTGCCAGACCGGGACTCTAACCTGAGTTTTCCACTTTAGTGATCAGAGAACTACTTAAACCTAACTAACCTAAGGACATCACACACATCCATGCCCGAGGCAGGATTCGAACCTGCGACTGTAGCGGTCTCGCGGTTCCAAACTGAAGCGCCTAGAACCGCACGGCCACGCCGGCCGGCTCAGATTAACAAATGAAGCCTCAACAGATTCAACACAATCCTGCTGCACCGATGAGATGGCCTTAAATCGACAGTGAATATGTCACAGCAACCTGCAGTCAATTCTAAACCTTCCCTCGAGGAAATCTTGAATATAAGCGATGTAACACGCTGCCGGACGGCACTGCGCATTAACACCGTTCCTCACGGACACCACACCTCAATAAACAACCGGTACAACCCGCCCAATGCAATCTGTGGCACCTCTGCACCCGTCCACACCCGTAGTAGCAAACAAGAGCTCTAGCGCAAGACCTCATGAGAAAGACCCTCTTTCTCCCGCCGTGCCGGGTTAAAACCCCCACTTTTCCTATTCACGAGGTTTCCCGCCGGTCTGCGGTGAAGACCATGGCGCCGTATTACAGCAGCGCGGTCCTTCACTGCTCTCATCAGGCATCGATAGGAGCCAGCGCGCCGCTCAGTTTTCCTGTAGCCAATAATTAGACAAAGCAAAGAGGGTACGTTCTGAAACTCTATCACACGTCTAGTTTCTTTTCCAGTGCACTATCTGCTGTGTACCTCTATTCCTTCTTGCATTTTTTTACCTAAAGGCTATCGGGCATATTAATTTTGTCTTTTATTTTTTGCACAGCAATACTGTTGAGCCATGCCATATCCTCTTGGGTGTAAGAGGGCTGGTCTTCCCCATATGCTAGCGGAATTTCCTATAGAATTTCATCATTTTACCAAACGAATAGCTATTAAATGTAATTTCTCCAGCAGTTTTAAACACTGTCAAGGTTTTCTGTTGCTAGAAACACAATCTGGGGCCCCCACATTTATATATCATGTAACTATCCTTTTTGAGCAGATCCAAGGGGGTACGTAGGTATATACACGGATTTTTCGTATATCCTCTTGTATAGCAAACATCCTCGAATCCACTGTTTTCTGTGAGAACTGCAACGTGTGGTCACCTTCCATTGATATTTAGAGTAAATGCTGATATCTCATATTCCTCAGTTGTATCCAGATTTTTCCATATACTGTGTTTGAGGTAATTTGTAAGCCTTGCTTGCATATGTGCAATGGCTTGTTCTTTTAAATGTGGAGCTTATATTCCTGCTTTGTGTTTTTTGATTTTGACCTCTTCCTTTTCCACTTTTTTTTCATGTGCACATAATACACTAACTACACTTAAAGAAGTCATTTCTTTAATAGGGAACTGTTTAAGTCTGAGTTCCCAATTTGTTCTTCTTCTAAAGCCCTGCAGATTAATATTACTCACGGATCCCAGTACTATAATTCGACAAGTCCAATGTTTTGTGCTATCGTAGAGAAAAGTGACCTAGACTGAGAAAAATATGTTTCTCCAGATTTAATATAACACGAATAATACAACGAAACGCCAAATAAACTAGTTTAGACATGCGTGGTCAAATACAGAGATATGTAAACAGGAAGAATACGGTGCTGTGGTTGGAAACGCCTATACAAGACAACAAGTGCAGGCGTAGTTGTTAGATCGGTTACTGCTACTATAATGGAAGGTTACCAAGTGGTGTACCCGTGGTCTAGGGGTAGCGTCTTTGATTCATAATCAAAACGTCTTCGGTCTCGGGTTCGATCCCCGTCACTGCCTAAATTTTGATAAATAATCAGCATTGGCGGCCGAAGACGTCCGGCATAAGAAGTCAGCCTCATTCTGCCAACGGCCTTGTCAAAGAGGGCGGAGGAGCGGATAGAGGTTCGGGGCACTCTCTTCTCCGAGGGGTGGGAAATTGCCCCTAAAGGCGGAAGAATCAGCAATGATCAACGACATGAGGTTGCACAAGGCAATGGAAACCACTGCATTAAAGACACGTAACGTGTATCCACAGGACATATGGCCTGTAATTGAAGAAGTGTCATGATGATCTCTCCATTGGCAAAAGATTCCGGAATAGTCCCCCATTCGGATCTCCGGGAGGGGGCTGCCAAGGGGGAGGTTACCATGAGAAAAAGATTGAATAATCTGCGAAAGGATAACGTTCTACGAGTCGGGGCGTGGAATGTCAGAAGCTTGAACGTGGTAGGAAAACTAGGAAATCTGAAAACGGAAATACAAAGGCTCAATCTAGATATAGTAGGGGTCAGTGAAGTGAAGTGGAAGGAAGACAAGGATTTCTGGTCAGATGAGTGTCGGGTAATATCAACAGCAGCAGAAAATGGTATCACAGGTGTAGGATTCGTTATGAATAGGAAAATAGGGCAGAGGGTGTGTTACTGTGAACAGTTCAGTGACCGGGTTGTTCTAATCAGAATCGACAGCAGACCAACACCGACAACGATAGTTCAGGTATACATGCCGACGTCGCAAGCTGAAGATGAACAGATGCAGAAAGTGTATGAGGATATTGATAGGGTAATGCAGTATGTAAAGGGGGACGAAAATCTAATAGTCATGGGCGACTGGAATGCAGCTGTAGGGGAAGGAGTAGAAGAAAAGGTTACAGGAGAATATGGGCTTGGGACAAGGAATGAAAGAAGAGAAAGACTAATTGAGTTCTGTAACAAGTTTCAGCTAGTAATAGCGAATACCCTGTTCAAGAATCACAAGAGGAGGAGGTGTACTTGGAAAAGGCCGGGAGATACGGGAAGATTTCAATTAGATTACATCATGGTCAGACAGATTCCGAAATCAGATACTGGATTGTAAGGCGTACCCAGGAGCAGATATAGACTCAGATCACAATATAGTAGTGATGAAGAGTAGGCTGAAGTTCAAGACATTAGTCAGGAAGAATCAATACGCAAAGAAGTGGGATACGGAAGTACTAAGGAATGACGAGACACGTTTGAAGTTCTCTAACGCTATAGATACAGCAATAAGGAATAGCGCAGTAGGCAGTACAGTTGAAGAGGAATTGACGTCTCTAAAAAGGGCCATCACAGAAATTGGGAAGGAAAACATAGGTACAAAGAAGGTAGCTGCGAAGAAACCATGGGTAACAGAAGAAATACTTCAGTTGATTGATGAAAGGAGGAAGTACAAACATGTTCCGGGAAAATCAGGAATACAGAAATACAAGTCGCTGCCTAACTAACCTAAGGACATCACACACATCCATGCCCGAGCCAGGATTCGAACCTGCGACCGTAGCGGTCACGCGGTTCCACACTGAAGCGCCTTTAACCGCACGGCCACACAGGCGGGCCGGTGACATTAAAAGCAACGGTGGTAACATTAAGAGTGCAACGGGAATTCCACTGTTAAATGCAGAGGAGAGAGCAGATAGGTGGAAAGAATGCATTGAAAGCCTCTATGAGGGTGAAGATTTGTCTGATGTGATAGAAGAAGAAACAGGAGTCGATTTAGAAGAGATAGGGGATCCAGTATTAGAATCGGAATTTAAAAGAGCTTTGGAGGACTTACGGTCAAATAAGGCAGAAGGGATAGATAACATTTAATCAGAATTTCTAAAATCATTGGGGGAAGTGGCAACAAAACGACTATTCACATTGGTGTGTAGAATATATGAGTCTGGCGATATACCATCTGACTTTCGGAAAAGCATCATCCACACAATTCCGAAGACGGCAAGAGCTGACAAGTGCGAGAATTATCGCACAATCAGCTTAACAGCTCATGCATCGAAGCTGCTTACAAGAATAATATACAGAAGAATGGAAAAGAAAATTGAGAATGCGCTAGGTGACGATCAGTTTGACTTCAGGAAAAGTAAAGGGACGAGAGAGGCTAATAATGGAAGCAAGGCTAAAGAAAAATCAAGACACTTTCATAGGATTTGTCGACCTGGAAAAAGCGTTCGACAATATAAAATGGTGAAAGCTGTTCGAGATTCTGAAAAAAAGTAGGGGTAAGCTATAGAGAGAGGCGGGTCATATAAAATATGTACAACAACCAAGAGGGAATAATAAGAGTGGACGATCAAGAACGAAGTGCTCGTATTAAGAAGGGTGTAAGACAAGGCTCTTCAATCTGTACATCGAGGAAGCAATGATGGAAATAAAAGAAAGGTTCAGGAGTGGAATTAAAATACAAGGTGAAAGGATATCAATGATACGATTCGCTGATGACATTGCTATCCTGAGTGAAAGTGAAGAAGAATTAAATGATCTGCTGAACGGAATGAACAGTCTAATGAGTACACAGTATCGTTTGAGAGTAAATCGGAGAAAGACGAAGGTAATGAGAAGTAGTAGAAATGAGAGCACCGAGAAACTTAACATCAGGATTGATGGTCACGAAGTCAATGAAGTTTAGGAATTCTGCTACCTAGGCAGTAAAATAACCAATGACGGACGGAGCAAGGAGGACATCAAAAGCAGACTCGCTATGGCAAAAAAGGCATTTCTGGCCAAGAGAAGTCTACTAATATCAAATACCGGCCTTAATTTGAGGAAGAAATTTCTGAGTATGTACGTCTGGAGTACAGCATTGTATGGTAGTGAAACATGGACTGTGGGAAAACCGGAACAGAAGAGAATCTAAGCATTTGAGATGTGGTGCTATAGACGAATGTTGAAAATTTGGTGGACTGATAAGGTGAGGAATGAGGAGGTTCTACGCAGAATCGGAGAGGAAAGGAATATGTGGAAAACACTGATAAGGAGAAGGGACAGGATGATAGGACATCTGCTAAGACATGAGGGAATGACTTCCATGGTACTAGAGGGAGCTGTAGAGGGCAAAAACTGTAGAGGAAGACAGAGATTGGAATACGTCAAGCAAATAATTGAGGACGTAGGTTGCAAGTGCTACTCTGAGATGAAGAGGTTAGCACAGAAAAGGAATTTGTGGCGGGCGGCATCAAACCCGTCAGTAGACTGATGACCAAAAAAAAAAAAAAAAAAAAAAAAAAAAAAAAAAAGACCAAGATTTAAGTGAGTTCGAACGTGGTGTTATGATCGGCGCACGAGCGATGGGACACAGCACCTCCGAGGTAACGATGAAGTGGGGATTTTCCCGTACGGCCACTTCACGGATGTACCGTGAATATTAAGAATCCGGTAAAATATCAAATCTCCGAAATCGCTGGGGCCGAAAAAAGATCCTGCAAGAAAGGGACCAACGACGACTTAAGAGAATCATTCAACGTGACGGAAGTGCAACCCTTCCTCAAATTGCTGCAGATTTCAATGCTGGGCCATCAATAAGTGTCAGCCTAAGAACCCTTTAACGAAACATTGGGTGTTCGGAGCCGAAGGCCCACTCGTATACACTTGATCACACCACGACGCAAAGCCTTACGCCACGCCTGGGCCCGTCGACACCGACATTGGACTGTTGATGACTGGAAAGACATTGCCCGGTTTGACGAATCTCGTTTCAAAAGGTATCGAGCGCACGAACGTGTACGTGTATGGAGACAACCTCATGAATCCATGGACCCTGCATGTCAGCAGGGGGCTGTTTAAGTTGGTGGAGGCTCTGTAATGGTGAGGGGCGTATGCATTTGGAGTGATACGGGACCCTTGATACGTCTAGGTACGACTCTGAAACATGACACGTAGGTAAGCATCCAGTCTGATCACCTGCATCCATTCATGCCCATTGTGGATTCCAACGGACTTGGGTAATTCCAGCAGGACAATGCGACACCGTACACGTCCAGAACTGCTACGGAGTTGCTCCAGGAACACTCTTCTGAGTTTAAACAGTTCCGCTGGCCACCAAACTCCCCAAATATGAACATTATTGAACATATCTGGGATGCCATGCAACATGCTGTTCGGAAGGTATCTGCACCCTCTCGTACCTTACGGATTTGTGGACAGCCCTGCAGTATTCATGGCGTCGGTCCCTACAGCACTACTTCAGACATTAATCGAGTCCATGCCACGTCGTGTTGGGGCACTTCTACCTGTTCGCAGAGACCCTACACGATATTAAGCGGATGTATCAGTTTTTTGGCTCTTTATTGGAATCTGTGTCAGTAATTTCCACATAGTTTACAGGCAAATAAATAAACTATAGCTAGAAAAGCATAGCTAATAATATTTCCTCGGTCTTGATCGTCTGTAAGATTTACTTGTACACCAGTAAACTTTCGTCTATTTGTAGTGCCTCGGTATAAATATTTTAAAGTACTGTTAAACAGCCGGCCGAAGTGGCCGTGCGGTTAAAGGCGCTGCAGTCTGGAACCGCAAGACCGCTAGGGTCGCAGGTTCGAATCCTGCCTCGGGCATGGATGTTTGTGATGTCCTTAGGTTAGTTAGGTTTAACTAGTTCTAAGTTCTAGGGGACTAATGACCTCAGCAGTTGAGTACCACAGTGCTCAGAGCCATTTGAACCATTACTGTTAAACACAACACAGCAAATGGTAGTTTACACCACATATATGTGACTGGCACAGAGTATATTTATTAGTGTTCAATACACTTTGCCACTCTTCCACAGATTCAAACACACCATCTATTCCGTAGTTATAAATCATAGCTTCTTGTCTAGTAATACCATATCCTTTGGCCAAGAAAGATATAAAAGTTTCTTGTAGATGCATGTCGGGGCACTTCATGAAATCGATGAGTTGGTTATCAATATCTCTGTTCACTTCTGGGCTTGTGATTTGACATACAAATTTGTTATATGTCTTTATACTACAATTGGAGCTCATTCACCTTAAATAGTCTATTCCAACCGTCTTACCGTATTTCATAATCATATTGCTGTTTTCTTTGTAGTTCTTGCAGAGAGGAGTTGGGGGTGCGGTGTTAAGGAATCACACATCATTTTGTCAACCCAGCAAAATGTTGCGTTATATCCAGTCCATAAGATAATAGTCATTTACACGGAGTTGTTGAAATATACCAGGTAGCTTATCCACCAGTAAAACAATTTCAACGTCAGTCAATTGCACTTCATATCGTTTAGCCACAGGTTCTTTATGTTTCCTCGAAATAGTTTTCAGCGCACCCTTGCCAATCTGTATTTCGGAGTGACACACGGCAATATGAAGGGACAAGATGAGTTGTGGCCATCAAAACGTCGCAAGTACAGGTGGTGAAAGGAACGACACATTGTGAGAGTAGTGATGGAAAGCATAGTTGTGCATTGCATTTCAAGGTGAAAACTGTGTCAGCACCGATAGGAATACTCTACAAGTCTAGGAGATACGTATAGTGCCGTTCGACTCCAGCACCAGAAGAGCACAAGCTGTCACTACCGTGAGTCCAATGCTGTCTCGTACAGACTTTCTAAAAATGTGATAGTTTTACATACCTACCACGGTTCCGCCATTTAGTTGTTTTAATTCGTGCTTCATACCCCAGAGACACAACATTGCCCTACAAGTGGATGCTACATACCCCAGAGCTGCCATTTACTGTGAAATTTCGATCTCTGATTCCTACTCTGCCAACGTGTTCTCGTAATCGGTTTTTCGTACCCTGCTTGACGCCAAAAGCGCGGAGGTTCGGTCAGTATAGCCCAATAACTACCAAAAGTAGAGATATCGTACCAGCAAGAAAAACGTACCTAACACGCTGCAAGTAGGAATTACACTTTTGGCGACGCATTTGTGCAGAAGAACAAACCTAGCATCGGGGAAGCGAGAAAGCTGCAGGTTATCTGTTGATCCAGTATGGAAGCCGGACCGCGGGTGGTCAAGTATTTAACAAAGAAACTCGCTAAACAGCCGTGAAAAATGAGAAGTTAATTTGTTTTCGTCACCAGTTTCGTCAGTTCAATGTGCATCTTCAGGCCCCATATGCACCTCTCAGAAATTATCGACATTGGCATAATGGGGCCATCTGATTCTGGATATCTAGATGTCGTGCCCCAGTATGCCAATATCGACAATTTTTGGGAGGTGTACATGGGATCTGATGATGGCATATTGAATTGCCGAAACTGGAGGCGAAAATAAAACAACTTCTCAGTTTTCACGGCTGTTTGGCGAATTCCTTTGTTAAATAGTTGCAGGATAGATTGACCACTTCACTACCGAAGATCGCAGTAAACCACAGACTCAGTGCAGCAATCTTTAATGCAGTAAAACCCCAGTTCTTTAAAGAACCGAACTCCCATGTATAAAACAGCATTAGATTTCTGATTGCTTTACAGGTACGTTAATGCGGTAAAAATTTGACGTTAAGCATGTAAGAGCAAAAAAGTTTGGACAAGGTTTGGAGTTATGTTTAAAGTTTGTAGAATTTCGCTAAATGCTCCCCTTTTTTTTTAAAAAAAATAAGAAAAAACTGGATGAGTATACTATTGATAATTTGCGCTCAGTTTTAAAGAAAAGCTAGTTTTTTACGCATCTCAGTGTTTATGACGTCAAGTGTTTAGGACGTCATATCTCCTGAAACATGTCGTGCAATGATATAACTTTGCAGGTACATTTAGTGGTTCATGTGGATACTTTCTGCAAAACGCAACCGAGTAGAATTTACGGCAAAGAATAAGTTAAAACGTCATGTCTGATACGACAATATTACTGCATGAACAGCGAGCATGTAGTAAGCTATAAATGTTTTCCTAGCATTTTGTGGGGAGTGTCGGCGACAAAAGTTTCGTAACCGAGTGCTCTCGCTCTCAAATACTGTATGAATATCGTCTGGAAATTCGCGCGCGGTGGATTACTCTGCCTCAAGGTACACAGTTTCTCGCTATAATACTTGTAGTTGCCTTACAGAGTTAAGCCTTTAACATAAGATTACGACTTTTAATGAGTAGATTATGACACCATTGTATATTTTTAAATTTGGTGAATAACTATACGAAATGTTGAAAACAGCCTGTAACTGGGAAAAGTTCTCGTAGTTCTGGTTAGCCGTTTAGTAAATATACACTGAGCCCGCCCGGTTGGCCGTGCGGTCTAACGCACGGCTTTCGGGGCGGGAAGGAGCACCTGGTCCCCGGCACGAATCCGCCCGGCGGATTTGTGTCGAGATCCGGTGAACCGGTGAACCGGCCAGTCTGTGGATGGATTTTAGGCGGTTTTCCATCTGCCTCGGCGAATGCGGGCTGGTTCCCCTTATTCCGCCTCAGGTACACTATGTCGGCGATTGCTGCGCAAACAAGTTCTCCACGTACGCGTACACCACCATTACTCTACCACGCAAACGTAGGGGTTACATTCGTCTGGTGTGAGACGTTTCCTGGGGGGGTCGACCGGGGGCCGAACCGCACAATAACCCTGGGTTTGGTGTGGGCGGCGGAGGGGTGAAGTGAACTGCGGTAGTCGTCGTGGGGTTGTGGACCACTGCGGCTGCGGCGGGGACGGAGGCTCTCCGTCGTTTCTAGATCCCCGGTTAACATACAATACAATGCAATACAATACAATATACACTGAGTTGACAAAAGTAATGGGATACCTCCCAATATCGTTTCGTACCTCTTTTTCCCGGCGTAGTGCAGCACCTCGACGTGGCATGGACTCAAAGAATCGTTGGAAGTCCTCTGCGGAAGTAGTGAGCCATGCTGCCTCTATACCTGGTCATGATAGCGAAAGCTGGCAGGATTTTGTGCACGAAGTGACATCCCGATTATGTCACATAAATGTTCAACGGGATTCACGTCGAGCGATGTGGGTGGCCAAATCAGTCGCCCGAATTCTCCAGAGTGTTCTTCCAACCAATCGCGAACTGTTGTGGCCCGGTGACATGGCACACTCTATCCCTAAATATACCTTCTTTGTGTGGGGACATGAAGTGTCTGAATGACTGCAAATGGTCTCGGAGCAGCCGAAAATAACCATTTCCAGCCAATGGTCGGTTCAATTGGACCAGAGGGCTCAGTCCATTGCATATAAACAGCCCCACACCATTACGGAGCCACCACCAGCTTCCAAAGTGCCTTGTTAACAACTTGGCTCCACGGATGCCGGGTCTGCGCCACACTCGAATCCCACCATTCGCTCTTACCTATTGTAATCGGCACTCATCTGACCAGGCCACCGTTTTCCAGTCGTTTATGGTCCAATCAATATGGTCACGAGCCCAGGAGAGGCGCTGTAGACGATGTTGTGCTGCTAGGAAAGGCACTCCCGTCGGGCATCTGCTGCCATAGCCCATTAACGCCAAATTTCGCCGCACTGTCCTAATGAATACGTTCGAAGTTCGTCCCGCATTGATTTCTGCGGTTATTTCACTCAGTGTTTCTTGCCCGTTAGCACTGACAAATCGACGCAAACGCATCTACTCTCGATCGTTAAGTGAAGGCCAACGGCCACTGCGTTGTCCGTGGTGAGAGGCAATGCCTGAAATGTGGTATTCTCGGCACACTCTTGACACTGTGGATCTCGAAGGCCATCTGTGTATGTACATATCGCTGTCCTATGACTTGTCACCTCAATGTTGATCGACAGTGTGAGGCTGGGGCTAGGAACACAACATTTCATTAGAGAGTCGTATCTATTTACAGTTTCCCTTGAGTGTGAATTACGTATAGCGAACGTACACGTGTAAGTGTGATTTTGTACCAGCTTTTACATTTATCAGGACCCTCCTGCATGCGGCGAGCGGGTGCAGGCCCGGCCTGTCTCGGCTTTGTTCGGTATCTCTCGGAAGTACACGGTACACCACTACATTTAATTTAGTATTGAGATATGGCCTTTTTCCCTTGAATGTGAATGACATCTACATATGTGGTGTCACAGCCAGACACCACACTTGCTAGGTGGTAGCCTTTAAATCGGCCGCGGTCCGTTAATATACGTCGGACCCGCGTGTCGCCACTATCAGTGATTGCAGACCGAGCGCCGCCACACGGCAGGTCTAGAGAGACTACCTAGCACTCGCCCCAGTTGTACAGCCGACTTTGCTAGCGATGGTTCACTGACAAAATACGCTCTCATTTGCCGAGACGATAGTTAGCATAGCCTTCAGCTACGTCGTTTGCTACGACCTAGCAAGGCGCCATTACCAGTTACTATTGATGCTGTAAAACATGTACCGTCAAGAGCAATGTTCACCATTTATGGATTAAAGTTAAGTATTCCACAGCTACGTCCTTTTTTGCTAGTCTAATTTCCTTGACCTGTTCCAGACGTCACGCCAGCCTGCGTGAACTAAACGCGTGCCTTTCGGCTTCCTCTAATAACACGGGGTTGGCTCTCCTGCCAATCCACAACAACATACACACTCCGCAATCCACCATACGGTGCGTGGCGGAGGGTACCTCGTACCACAACTAGCATCTTCTCTCCCTGTTCCACTCCCAAACAGAACAAGGGAAAAATGACTGCCTATATGCCTCTGTATGAGCCCTAATCTCTCTTATCTTATCTTTGTGGTCTTTCCGCGAAATGTAAGTTGGCAGCAGTAAAATTGTACTGCAGTCAGCCTCAAATGCTGGTTCTCTAAATTTCCTCAGTAGCGATTCACGAAAAGAACGCCTCCTTTCCTCTAGAGACTCCCACCCCAGTTCCTGAAGCATTTCCGTAACACTCGCGTGATGATCCAACCTACCAGCAACAAATATAGCAACCCGCCTCTGAATTGCTCCTATGCCCTCCCCCAACCCGACCTGATATGGATCCCAAACGCTCGAGCAGTACTCAAGAATAGGTCGTGTTTGTGTTTTATAAGCGGTCTCCTTTACAGATGAACCACATCTTCCCAAAATTCTACCAATGAACCGAAGACGACTATCCGCCTTATCCACAACTGCCATTACATGCTTGTCCCACTTCATATCGCTCTGCAATGTTACGCCCAAATATTTAATCGACGTGACTGTGTCAAGCGCTGCACTACTAATGGAGTAATCAAACATTACGGGATTCTTTTTCCTATCCATCTGCATTATTTTACATTTATCTATATTTAGAGTTATCTGCCATTCTTTACACCAATCATAAATGCTGTCCAAGAGGACAGAAGAGAGGGATGAGAATTCTCAGTATCTACTATGCAGTCGCATAATCGATGGATACTAACTACAAATTTGCTATAGAACTATATTGTAAAAACACGTACAAAGAATTTAAAGACTCATTTGATGATGAGAGAGCAAAAAACTACAATGATCGACTGATGAGTTTCACTGTTCTGAACGTCAAGAGCACTTTCTCCTAAACATGCAAGCATGGAGCAAAGTGAAAAAATTGATGGCGCGAATAACAAAATTTCTGAAGTCGCACGCATTGTTCCACCGTCAGTTGAACAGTTTTCGAGGGAACTGGATGAAAAGCGCTGTACCTCGCACGGAGAGACCCTGGATAAGAAACAACAAGGCACAAGTAAACTGGAACAAGGGTTTGTTCCGACCACATTATAGAGAGTTAATAACAAAGAAAAATCTTCTCAATAAAAAATAACTTTTCAGACACTAACAGGCATACGTCTGGAACATACACTGGATAAGCGTAGTGGGACGTGAAGACTATGCCACTGATAATCCCTAACAATGGAGACAGAGCGCCCGGTGGAGGTGGCCGACAGGTACGCCCCGGGATATCACTAGAAAGTCGTGCGTCCCGCTGCGGTGGCTTCGGAGCATTAATTGACTCAGAGCTCCCGACGTGTTGACTTAGGTTGCCCTACACAGCCGAGCGCGAAGGAATTCGTGCCGATCCAGTTCCGCACATGTGACACGGCGGAGGTAAAAGGTTCCTGTCACGGATGGCCTCCGTTGGCGCTTGTCCTGGCGTCTGTCGTCCTTGTTGTGATAGACGCAGTCCAGGGAGGCACCACTTAGTACATACAGCAAACCCGTGATGCTTCAGTGGCTGAGGGGCTGCCGAGTCCTTTAGGCGAATGGCGGATACACGCATTACTGCAAAATAAGTTGCGAAAGTCAACGAGCATACCTGGAACGACTTTTCGATTTATAGTATCGCAGAATTTATTAACAAATAAGGGGTGTTGGAACGAAAATTAGAGCATTCGAAATTAATTGCAGACCTCGCGTTTAAAGATCCATTGGTTGTTTCCACAAAAATTTCTGATTTTACGAGGATGCATTCCAAAAGAAAATCGCATTGTATAAAGGACAAATTCTGACAAACACAGTCCAGTTCCCTAAATTCATTGATGGAAAAGAAAAATCCGTGCGTTGAAGAATTAATTGAAGCTTTGAAAGAATAAGCATACTTTTCTAGAAGTCTTGAGGACACTCCCAATCTTGTGTAATAACAGTTCTCAAGACCGTTTGCCGCTTCAGTTGAAAGCGCCACCATGCATGTGCAGACGTAACTGACTCATCTGCAACGTACGTCCAATTTTAAAGACAAATCCTTTTGCGTTAAAACTAACCATTATCTTCTTCAAGTAGAGTCTCCACATCTTCATAATGATGTTGCAAAAGTGCTACAATGTTTCGATCAATATATGTGTGCGAAAGATTTTTTTTTTTACGACTGTGAAACTAAATACGTCGTTATCACGTGGGAAGCTGAGTGCTAAAATCAGTGAAATTGTTTGTATCAGTCCGTGCGTCGATAGTTTGTACCAGATAAAATGTCCGCCCCAGTAGCTGAGTGGTCAGCGTGACGGATTGCCGTCCTCTGGGCCCGGGTTCGATTCCCGGCTGGGTCGGAGATTTTCTCCGCTCAGGGACTGGGTGTTGTGTTGTGTTCATCATCATTTCATCCCCATCCGGCGTGCAGGTCGCCCAATGTGGCGCCGAATGCAATAAGACCTGCAATATGGCGGCCGGACCTGCCCCGCGAGGGGCCTCCCGGCCAATGACGCCAAACGCTCATTTCCATTTCCATACCAGATAAAATTACATTACGTCTTCAGTATGCAAAAAGTAATTACATAATACTGAAAATTTGTTTTGTTTGTGATCTATGTTGTTGAGAAATGTGAGATATAAAATCAAGTCATATGCAGTGCGAGTGCATTGCCACTTTTTTAAATGCGGAACGTTCGCAGTATCCCCTTCTTTCTCCTCCTCACGATCAGACAGCGTGCCTTGGCGGTAGGGAGATATACGCAGCCTGGCTGACTAATGAGCAGGATGCCACTAATGTCAAATTCTTGACTGCTCCTGCTCTATATTATTTTCTTGAGTGTCGTTGGTGCTGTGGCCTGTGTTGTTGTACCGTGGTATGCGTGTTAAGTGAAAGCTTTCCTTTCTGAGATATCTGTCGATGAGTATTTAATATCTATTTACTTTTATTTTAGGTTGTAAAGCTTGAGGTGATGAATACTTTTTACATGCATATTTTTGAATTGAGTAGCTGTTTTTTATGGATGTACCAAAATTAAATACTCTAGTTCTGAATATTTAAGTGCGATTTGAACGATGAAATCAGACTTGCAAATTGAAGGTAGTTTGCTCGTATAATAGGTATTGTTGAGAGATAGTTATCAACCTTTGATTATAGCTTTCTGCATGAGCAATGTAGCCTGGAAGTTTATGCAAAGGGTGATGGGAGCGGACGTGAGGGATCACTGACGTCCTGAACACAACTCTCGCACAGCAGGCAGTATTTAAAAAACAAATGCGTACCAACGTCCCTAAGATGGCAGAGAAACCCATGGAGATATCGATCGTTTAAGGGATTTCACGTAGCTCGAACGAAAATCTGGTGCCTCAAATTACAAATTTCTACTTAGCGGTGCTACTGGCGCAGTACCGTTTGCTAACAAAGTTTACCATCGGCAAAATTCCGCCGATGCCTTCGCTTCCAACATTCACTGCAGATAGTGCCAAGTTACACTGATCAGCCAAAACATTATGACCACTGCCCACTGCGACGTTGGATGCCATCTGGTGGCGCTGCGGCCACGTGACACGGTAACAAAATTATGGAAGTGGAGCAGACACGGAGGAGGATCACCATCGTGAAGATATGGGCTGCAAACGGAGAAATCCTTTCAGATAAGAGACTTTGACAAATAGTAGACTATTACAATACTGACCATTCAAATTGCTACACCAAGAAGAAATGCAGATGATAAACAGGTATTCATTGGACAAATATATTATACTAGAACTGACATGTGATTATATTTTCACGAAATTTGAATGCATAGATCCTGAGAAATCAGCACCCAGAACAACCACCTCTGTCCGTAATAACGGCCTTGATACGCCTGGGCATTGAGTCAAACAGAGCTTGGATGGCGTGTACAGGTACAGCTGCCCATGCAGCTTCAACACGATACCACAGTTCATCAAGAGTAGTGACTGGCATATTGTGACGAGCCAGTTGCTCGGCCACTATTGACCAGACGTTTATAATTGGTGAGAGCTCTGGAGAATGTGCTGGCCAGGGCACCAGTCTGAACATTTTCTGTATCCAGAAAGGCCCGTACAGGACCTGCAACATGCGGTCGTGCATTATCCTGCTGAAATGTAGGGTTTCGCAGGGATCGAATGAAGGGTAGAGCCGCGGGTCGTAACACATCTGAAATGGAACGTCCACTGCTCAAAGTGCCGTCAATGAGAACAGGTGACCGAGACGTGTAACCAATGGCACCCCATACCATCACCCTGGGTGATACGCCAGTATGGCGATGACCAATACACGCTTCCAATGTGCGTTCACCACGATGTCGCCAGACACGGATGCGACCGTCATCATGCTGTAAACAGAACCTGGATTCATCCGAAAAAATGAAGTTTTGCCATTTGTGCACCCAGGTTCGCCGTTGAGTACACCATGGCAGCGCTCCTGTCTGTGAAGCAGCCGTGGTCTCCGAGCTGATAGTCCGTGCAGTTGCAAACGTCGTCGAACTGTTAGTGCAGATGGTTGTTGTCTTGCAAACGTCCCCATCTGTTGACTCAGGGATCGAGACGTGGCTGCACGATCCGTTACAGCCATTCGGATAAGATGCCTGTCATCTCGACTGCTAGTGATACGAGGCCGTTGGGATCCAGCACGGCATTCCGTATTACCCTCCTGAACCCACCGGTTCCATATTCTGTGAACAGTCATTGGATCTCGACCAACACGAGCAGCAATGTCGCGATACGATAAACCACAATAGCGATAGGCTACAATTCGACCTTTATCAAAGTCGGAAACGTGATGGTACCCATTTCTCCTCCTTACAGGAGGCATCACAACGTTCCACCAGCCAACGCCGGTCAACTGCTGTTTGTTTATGAGAAATCGGTTGGAAACTTTCCTCATGTCAGCACGTTGTAGGTGTCGCCACCGGCGCCAACCTTGTGTGAATGCTCTGAAAAGCTAATCATTTGCATATCACAGCATCTTCTTCATGTCGGTTAAATTTCTCGTCTGTAGCACGTCATCTTCGTAGTGTAGCAATTTTAAGGGCCAGTTGTGTAGTTAAACTATCGAGCGTTAGGGTTTCTTGCATGTTGTTGTTGTCGTCTTCAGTCCTGAGACTGGTTTGATGCAGTTTTCCATGCTAATCTATCCTGTGCAAGCTCCTTCATCTCCCTGTACCTACTGCAACCTACATCCTACTGATCTGCTTAGTGTATTCATCTCTTGGTATCCCTCTACGATTTTTACACTCCGCGCTGCCCTCCAATGCTAAATTTGTGATCCCTTGATACCTCAGAACATGTCCTCCCAAGCGGCCCCTTCTTCTTGTCAAGTTGTGCCATAAACTCCTCTTCTCCCCAATTCTATTCAATATCTCCTCGTTAGTTATGTGAGCTACCCATCTAATCTTCAGCATTCTTCTGTAGCACCACATTTCGAAAGCTTCTATTCTCTTCTTGTCCAAAATATTTATCGTCCATGTTTCACTTCCATACATGGCTACACTCCATACAAATACTTTCATAAATAGCTTCCTGACACTTAAATCTATACTCGATGTTAACAAATTTCTCTTCTTCAGAAACGCTTTTCTTGCCATTGCCAGTCTACATTTTATATCCTCTCTACTTCGACCATCATCAGTTATTTTGCTCCCAAAATAGCGAAACTCCTTTACTACTTTAAGTGTATCATTTCCTAATCTAATTCCCTCAGCATCACCCGATTTAATTCGACTACATTCATTATCCTCGTTTTGCTTTTGTTGATGTTCATCTTGTATCCTCCTTTCAAGACGCTGTCTATTCCGTTCAACTGCTCTTCCAAGTCCTTTGCTGTCTCTGACAGAATTACAATGTCATCGGCGAACCTCAAAGTTTTTATTTCTTCTCCCTGGATTTTAATACCTACTCCGAATTTTTCTTTTGCTTCCTTTACTGCTTACTCAATATACAGATTGAATAACATCGGGCAGAGACTACAACCCTGTCTCACTCCCTTACCAACCACTGCTTCTCTTTCATGTCCCTCGACTATTAGAACTGCCATCTGGTTCCTGTACAAATTGTAAATAGCCTTTCGCTCCCTGTACTTTACCCCTGCCACCTTTATAATTTGAAAGAGAGTATTCCAGTCAACATTTTCAAAAGCTTTCTCTATGTCTACAAATGCTAGAAATGTAGGTTTGCCTTTCCTTAATCCTTCTTGTAAGATAAGTCGTAAGGTCAGTATTGCCTCACGTGTTCCAACATTTCTATGGAATCCAAAGTGATCTTCCCCGAGGTCGGCTTCTACCAGTTTTTCCATTCGTCTGTAAATAATTCTCGTTAGTATTTTGCAGCTATGACTTATTAAACTGATAGTTCGGTAATTTTCACATCTGTCAACACCTGCTTTCTTTGTGATTGGAATTATTATATTCTTCTTTAAGTCTGAGGGTATTTCGCCTGTCTCGTACATCTGGCTCACCAGATGGTAGAGTTTTGTGAGGACTGGCTCTCCCAAGGCCGTCAGTAGTTCTAATTGGAATGTTGTCTATTCCCGGGGCCTTGTTTCGACTCAGGTCTTTCAGTGCTCCGTCAAACTCTTCACACAGTATCGTATCTCCCATTTCATCTTCATCTACATCCTCTTCCATTTCCACAATATTGTCCTCAAGTATATCGCCCTTGTATAGACCCTCTATATACTCCTTCCACCTTTCTGCTTTCCCCTCTTTGCTTAGAACTGGGTTTCCATCTGAGCTCTTGATATTCATACAAGTGGCTCTCTTTTCTCCAAAGGTCTATTTAATCTTCCTGTAGGCAGTATCTATCTTACCCCTAGTGAGCTAAGCCTCCACATCCTTACATTTGTCCTTTAGCCATGCCTGCTTAGCCATTTTGCACTTCCTGTCGATCTCGTTTTTGAGACGTTTGTATTCCTTTTTGCCTGCTTCATTTACTGCATTTTTGTATTTTCTCCTTTCATCAATTAAATTCAATATTTCTTCTGTTACCCAAGGATTTCTACTAGCCCTCGTCTTTTTACCTACTTGATCCTCTGCTGCCTTCACTACTTCATCCCTCAGACCTACCCATTCGTCTTCTACAGTATTTCTTTCCCCCATTCCTGTCAATTTTTTCCTTATGCTCTCCCTGAAACTCTGTACAACCTCTGGTTTAGTCAGTTTACCCAGGTCTCATCTACTTAAATTCCCACCTTTTTGCAATTTCTTCAGTTTTAATCTACAGTTCATAGCCAATAGATTGTGATCAGAGTCCACATCTGCCCTGGAAATGTCCTACTATTTAAAACCTGGTTCCTAAATCTCTGTCTTACCATTATATAATCTATCTGATACCTTTTAGTATCTCCAGGATTCTTTCATGTACACAACCTTCTTTTATGATTCTTGAACCAAGTGTTAGCTATGATTAAGTTATGCTCTGTGCAAAATTCTACCAGACAGCTTCCTCTTTCGTTTCTTAGCCCCAATCCATATTCACCTACTATGTTTCCTTCTCTCCCTTTTCCGACTGTCGAATTCCAGTCACCCATGACTATTAAATTTTCGTCTCCCTTCACTACCTGAATAATTTCTTTTATCTCATCATACATTTCTTCAATTTCTTCGTCATCTGCAGAGCTAGTTGGCATATAAATTTGTACTACTGTAGTAGCCATGGCCTTCGTGTCTATCTTGCCCACTATAATACGTTCACTATGCTGTTTGTAGTAGCTTACCCGCACTCCTATTTTTTTATTCATTATTAAACCTACTTCTGCATTACCCCTATTTGATTTTGTATTTATAACCCTGTATTCACCTGACCAGAAGTCTTGTTCCTCCTGCCACCGAACTTCACTAATTCCCACTATATCTAACTTTAACCTATCCATTTCCCTTTTTAAATTTTCTAACCTACCTGCCCGATGAAGGGATCTGACATTCCACGCTCCGATCCGTAGAATGCCAGTTTTCTTTCTCCTGATAACAGCGTCCTCTTGAGTAGTCTCCCCCCGGAGATCCGAATGGGGGACTATTTTACCTCCGGAATATTTTACCCAGGAGGACGCCATCATCATTTAACCATACAGTAAGGCTGCAAGCCCTCGGGAAAAATTACGGCTGTAGTTTCCCCTTGCTTTCAGCCGTTCGCAGTACCACAACAGCTAGGCCGTTTTGGTTAGTGTTACAAGGCCAGATCAGTCAATCATCCAGACTGTTGCCCCTGCAACTGCTGAAAAGGCCGCTGCCCCTCTTCAGGAACCACACGTTTGTCTGGCCTCTCTACAGATACGCCTCCATTGGGTTGCACCTACGGTACGGACATCTGTTTCGTTGAGGCACGCAAGCCTCCCCACCAACGGCAAGGTCCATGGTTCATGGGGGGAGGGTTTCTTGCATGACTCCTTTTAAAAAAGGCTAAAATTTTATTTAAGTTTGTTTATTGTCTTTCAAACTCAGAAAAAGGCTATCAAGTCCATATTTAATATCCCGACTTCAGTTATGCAATGTTACTGACTGTCTGTTACAATTCATCCCCGAGAGCAGCCAGAAGATATTTAGTTCGACCCGATATTTTGAACGTCCTGAACAGTCACTGTCCTACGAATACCTGCAAGTTAACACATTTAGGCGTTCAGTAAGCTTCCTGTAAAGAAGTTTTCACCATAATGTCCCGTATTCTGCACTAAACACGCCACTCGGATTTTATGGACGACAAGAAATGTTTACAGACGAGTATCTCGTAAAATAAACCACTCACAAAGCTCGATTTTCCATAAAATACTCAATGCTATAGTCGATTTTTGCCAACGACATGAGAACCAACCATCGCACGATTTTTTTCATTTTGGTATAAATTTGATTAGCGCGGTTTTACGTAGGAATTACCAGAAGACGGCTCCCGATCGACTCTCTCTGTACTCTTAGATCTGAGGCACAAAGCCCTACTCAAACGGGCGGGAAATACTAAATTCCTATTGGCTAGTATGTTAAGCGGACTATCAGATCATCTCGAGCACTTCTATACTCGGATATTTCTAATGTCAGCCAGTCTACCACAAGTAACGTAAATTAGAACTCTCGTAATTCCGAAGCCAAATAAGATTTAATGGAAACAAATTACGATTCCTTTCCACGAAATAAATTACTAATAGATTTAATATTCAATACCCCTTCTGCTGCCTTTTACAAAATCAAGCTCACTCGAACATACATCATAAATTCCCCTATTCACAACAACTTTCTCAGCCGTACATTTACATAGTTCTAATAAAATATCGCATTCTCACTTTGTGTATGTCCTCCAGTCACTCCCTCAGTTGCCCCAAAACAGTCACACAACCAAAACACGATAAAATAATAGTTTTCCAAAGAACTTTAAATTGCATCAGAAATCTATGGTAATGAAACTAAAGAAAATTCCAGAGAATTAGTTTATATGAACTTGTCTTCTGGGTTGTAGTTTCAATTGATACGATAGATGAATACATTACAGCCACTAACTCAGCTTCACGATGACAGCTCGGTTATTATGTGTTTTAGGAAAAAGATTATACCTCCGAAAGTACTGAAGTTATTGATTTGAAATTTTAACCGTATGGTTGCGTTACGTATAGAATTTGGTATACTAACTATGAAAATGATCGATTAATATTTAACGGTACTTGTTCAGATTTCACAGCGAGTATGTGTAACGATTTGCACGCAGTGTTAGTCAAGTAACGGTCGTTCAGACCAGTAACCAGAGTCAGCTGTGCCAGCGAGAGAACCAAAATCTACTTTCCTGCTAGCTCCACAGCAAGCCACGCTTTCAATGCAAAATAATAGCTAGTAATAATTTGTTGCGCTATCGCCGTGTACGCAAATCAGTGGGCCGTTATTTACGCGGATAGCATGATCTGTGCGTAGACACTTAATGCCCCATACCTCCACAAACCTACCAACAAACTGTCGGATTCCTGATACGCAGAATCAGTGATCTATTTCGATCCAAAGACGGACAAACAAGCTATTAAGCAGGTAGTCATAATGTTCTGGCTCATCACTGCATAAAGCGTGTACACTGTACAGTGGTTATGATCAAGCAGTGTAGCTCCTAGTATAATGTATCATATCTTGACGATTAGAGAAAAGATGATGGTTGTATAGGCCTAAATTGGACATCGTTACTGAAGGTAAACTTACATTAATAAAAGGGTTTTAGCTGGTAGAGTTTGATGACAAGAAGTTGTGTGTCTCGACCTCTTTACAAGACGGTTAAGATCTAAATTTTGTTCTACCGCTCTGCAGACTACAAATTACAGCGTACACCGTAATCTTAACCATTCAGTTGGAGGTATCATATTAGCTGAGCAGTTAAATTGAGTATTCTACAGTAGTAATCCTAAGTGTTAGCTTACACAGTGTTACTTGTTGCTTCGCACTGTGAAAGTTCACTTATTTTAAAAGGGACATGCGACACCACACATTCCTGAAAATCGCATTGCTAAGACACCGCATCGTAGTTGGTACACATGTACATGCCGTCACGTGTCTCCCCAACGCATCCTACAAGTGCTCGGTGGATTTTAGGTCGGGGCGGTGTCAGTGGGACACGCCTGTCCCTTCGCCGGGTATCCTCTCGTTCGGAGAACTCTCCACCTGCGCTGCTCCATAGGGTCGCTCATTGTCATCCACAAAAATTAAGTCAGGGCCAAATGCACCTCTGAAAAGACACATATGGGGAAGGGGTACAGCATCAGAATAAAATAGTTCGCCCATGGAACACTACGCAGCCTCACACAATCACACCTGCAGCACACACCTCTCGACTATGAGGGTACGTTTAGCCCTGTCGAACACAATCGCTTTGGTGGTACATGTGTGATGGCGTGGGGAGGTATAAAGTTGCATGGGCGTAATGACCTCCAAATCTTTGAGCACAGTACGTTTGGCGTTCAATGTTACTGTGATACTGCCCTGATGTGAGTCTTTTCAAGGTTGCATTCGGCCCTGACTTCACTTCTATAGATCATAACGCGCGACGGCATTGAACTGTGGGGGTGAAAGAGCTCTTGAAGCCGCGGGGGGTAGCAGTGCGGTCTAGGGCGTCTTGTCACGGTTCGCGCGGTTCCCCCCGTCGGAGGTTCGAGTCCTCCCTCGGGCATGGGTCTGTGTGTTGTCTTTAGGATAATTTAGTTTAAGTTCGATTAAGTAGTGCGTAAGCCTAGGGACCGATGACCTACGCAGTGTGGACCCATAGTCCTTACCAAAATTCCAATTCCAAAGAGCTCTTGGAACGAAAGAATATTCTGCAAATGAACCGGCCTGCCCGTTCTCACGACTGAAGCTCCGCCGAGCACGTTTGTGATGCGTTGGGGTGAGATATTGCACCATGTCTACATGCAGCAACGACCATCCAGCATTTGTCAACCACACTGTTGAAGGAATGGAACACTTTATAACAAGAACTTCTTGTCAGCCTTGTGACCTGCTTGGGAGCACGTTGCGCAGTGTGGATGGCCTTCCACGGTGATCACGCACCTTGTTAAGAACCATGTCCCGTCTTTTGTGAAGTACAAGGGACAATCATATATGGCGGTGACTTTAGTGTAATTCTTTTCTTTGAATAAAAGTGTCATTTCTGTTAGTCTCATAGCGTATTTCTTTCAGTTACCTTGTGTACTAAACTGTAGCAGTTCTTTCTGTGTACAGTTCCAATGTCATCCGTAGTGACACATCATGCGAACTTTCGTTTTTAAGTTTTGCCGGCCGGAGTGGCCGAGCGGTTATAGCCGCTACAGTCTGGAACCGCGCAACCGCCGCGGTCGCAGGTTCGAATCCTGCCTCGGATTTGGATGTGTGTGATATCCTGAGGTTGGTTAGGTTTAAGTAGTTCTAAGTTCTAGGGGACTGATGACCTCAGAAGTTAAATCCCATAGTGCTCAGGGCCATTTGAATCTTAAGTTTTGTTTACCAGTGTATTTTAACGGTGCAATAAAAGTATAAGACAGTTTGTTATCGGTAATGGGAAGTAATACAGTTGAAATGAGATAAGCAATTCTGTTTCCGCTGTTGCTTGTGAAGGGTAGAGCAGTGCTGAGACGTGGAGCGGCCGCTGCGGGTTGTGGCAGACGGCTCGCGCCGCTTTAAGCCGAGGCGCTGACCTGCGGCGCCGCCGCAGCCGTAGGCAAGGTCGGGCGCACTCTGCAGACCGGCGTCGCGCTCGTCGCGTGGAAAACAGACAGCTGCGGCGCGGGCCCTGCCGTAATTATTCCGTACCGTTCGACGGGGAGCGAAGTGAATTACAGGCCAACAACGACGCGTGCAGACTAGTAAAGCAGACTACTTGGAAATAACAGCGGAGAAGTACGTTGCAGGGCTAAAGTACGTCTCGGAGTAGTGCGTGTGTGGGAAAAGAGGGTAGGCAGAGGGTGGACCAGAGCGTTAAAACCAGGCAAGCTGTAATAAAGACTCTTTGACAGAAAATACAGTAACTGAAGGGAAGAAAATTTTCACGGCAAGGCAATAATTTTATTGTCAGCAGCTGGTGCCCCACATCTAGTGTCTATTTGAAAAAATATAATAGTACCACCTGAGGCTACTGGTAAAATTCTTTGCTTACACTACCAGTTTCGGTCGCAAGCTGGTCCAAACATAAAATCATTACCATCAAAAGCTAAAACCATGATTTAGACGTTGTTATCATATCGTAATATAAATTACATCGTCAGTCTACAACAGCATTAATCCCGATTATTGTTACAATATGAATGGGTACACTACCTTGCACGGTTTTTATAAATTGACAGTTTTATTTATATTACGATATGATAACGGTGAGCAATTCATTTTGACGATAATAATTTTATATTTTGCTAACATGAAGCTGTGAATACTTTTATGAACCTGATGGTAGTCAGTCGATCGAAACTGTTTATGTAAATAAAGAATTTTCCCAGCAGCTCAAGGCGGTAATATGACATTTTTCAAAACAAATAATTCGCAAACAAACACAAACAAAAACGCGAATGAAAAACAGCTCTCAATGAAGACGTTTTCTCTCTCTCTCTCTCTCTCTCTCTCTCTCTCTCTCTCTCTCTCTCTCTCTCTCTCTCTCTCTATGTATCTATCCGTCTGTCTGTCATGTCCATACAACTATGAGAGCGGACGGACTCGTCAAAGGGATCTCGAAAAATGTCAAGGTATGTTATCTTTTCGCTCTTTGAGGCATTCTTTGGTGTATCAAAAATAATTTATATGGTAGTTTTGTATCTGTGCGTTTTCTTTCTTTTAACTTTCTGCTGGATTGAACATTCTCCTTCCTGTACACTCCAACGACTGCAAGGACTTCCCCAGTGTTATTTCTAGATGCTGTGCTCCACACGATATATATGCCAATTTGATACTCAGGACTTTTACCTATATCTTTATTTGGTCATCGCTATGCAGCTATCCGTCATGTCTACATAATATCATTTTCAAGTATTACTCTGTTGTGCGTTTCTTTAACTGACATTTGCAAAAAAAAATAAAAATAAAAAAATAAAGACATGAGTAAATCTTTCAAGTATGACACCAACGAAAGAAACGCAAAATTATGCAAAAAAAATATTCTATCATAAATAAAAACGCACGTAATTACCACACAAAATATCTAAATATTATGTTCATAGTACCTATGAAAAGTTACATCACATACATTTAAGTACTTGAACATCTTGTTTAGTACAACTCCACCCTTTCGGGTTGATAGGAAGACTGCAGCTGATGTTGCAAGGGTAATTTCTGCCTTAACCAATGGTCTTATAAAATATTTTTGTTGTGTGTTGTGGAGTGGTGTATGAAATTAGTAGATGCTTCGTGTCTTATTCTTCTTCTTCTTCTGCTTTGCACTCATCACTTAACGGACACTCAGACGGTTGTAGACGGAACACCCATTCATGCTTCATAACACCAAATGACTAAGAGAAGGAAATTGACGTCTGCAAACCTCATCAGATAGTTAAAAACACGATGATTTTGAATTTGTGACATTATTAACACTGGGTCATTCCTTACTGTGACATCCAACAACAAACTACTTGCCGACCTTCTAATGTAGAAAGTGTTCATATAGGCAGCCTTTACAGTACTGGCAACTTAATGTATTGTGTGGCCCCCTAAAACCAACAATAGTTCAAGAAATTTACTCCATCGTCGGCATAGCTCCATCTACAATCAGAAAGCAAGTTGTAGTTGAGTCCCAAAGGAGGAAACAGTCTGACGATCACAGGCACCAATTCTACTGCTACCAAATAAACCACAGACGACTTAAGTGCCAGCGACGTTTTGTGGGAACGGCCAGCCTTATAGACGAGTAATAAAAACTAGAGAACAGCTGACTGCTGGGGATCATCGACCATTCACGACATGGAGGGTGTTTAACCGCTAAAGAAATGGCGTCACATAGGAGAATACCAACCTGAGAAAATGGGGATATAAAGAGAGCGATTCCTAAGAGTGTGGTGCAATAAAAGATCGTCAAAATCTAATGATGTGCCCAAAAACAGGTAAAACTTGCACAGTGGCAGACCCTATAGTAAAAAACAGTCATTCACGTGGCTGATTATTTGAAGGTAGTTGGTGACCCGGAAATGAAAATTAAGTAAATAAATTTAGACTACAAGTAACCTCATTGCCATTGTTGAAAAGACGCAATGATAACGGATGAAACAGAACTAAAGAAGGAATCGCAAAGTTAAAGGATTATGGGTGTCAAATACCGCACAGCGAAGCACACGAAACTGTTGCATTGCTGTGCTGGACATTATTTCAGGAGATTAAATTCGTGCATTCTCAAGTTCGAGCGGTGCTTGCAGTCATGTCACTCTGGGTTATTAGGGCCAATATTTAGGTAAAATGTATAGTTGGACATGAACACCGACAAGTGCTGTTCGGGAAGCGTTGATCAGCACATCTCCGATCCTATATATTTTGCTTCCGGACATGAGTGCCTGTTATCAATTTATTCCCCAATTTACAATCTATTATCACCGAGAAGTTTTTCATTTGTTTGTTTGGATTTGTCGAACCACAATGTCAATAGCTTGGTACATATATAAAATCATACATGCAGAGATTCGCATTACAAATAGTTTGAACTATAATTTTAACTTATTTTACAATTTCACACTTAGGTTCAATAGTCTTCTTGACATATCGACTGTAGACAGAATAGAAAATAAAGAGAGAACTCAAGAGAGATTGAGAAGCACAACCTGGAGAGTAAAGTAATTATACAACCACAGATGGAACACAAAATTTCGTATACACACGTTAAGATTTCGTATAAAACAAAAAAGAGTTTTATGTACAAGATATTTGAGGATCTTTATGACGGAGTAGAGCAGAAACCCTTGTTGTAAATGGAATTTTCAATTTCACAAGGTTTTGCAGTAAATTATTTTCTTGTACTTCGAAGACTCTGCAGGAAAAAAGCTAGTGGTTTACATCTTCTTCTTCTTTCTTCTGACAGTTGCCTATCCGACATAAGTGTGAACATGTTGAACTATAGTTTGTACGAATTCGTACCGAGGTAGGTACCAGCTTTCTGCTCGCTAGAAGTCTTCGAAACCAGGGGGAGCTCCTTGTTACGTACCGAGGCAGGTGATACACCGGTCAGCGCACTGGACACACATTCGGGAGGATGTTGTCCGTGATTTCCATAAACCTATCCAGGCAAATACTCGGATGGTTCCTTTGAAACAAGCATTGCCGATATCCTTCCCCATCCTTTCGTTATCCGATCTTGTGCTGCGTCTCTAATGACTTCGCAGTCGACGCTAAACTCTAACCTTCCTTCCCGATTGGATCACAGCGTAGTATTGACTGGATTGAAGGGCACCAATCCTCTGCCCGTTCTATATTTTATTTTCAACATTTGATATGCACGTATCAAAACGGATTCAAATGGAGGACAATAACACCTCACTGCCTGACAGCGTGAGAATTTTTAGCGCTGCTGTAAAATATATTTCCTTGATTTAGATGCAGCACTGAGACTATGTGACAAAAAGGAAGAAAATGAACTCAGTGTGAAATTATTCAAACTCGGGAATGGAGTCGGAACTGTAGAGAGACAGAGGCGTTGACGATAGGTGATAGAGATACAGGAACGTGTAACTTATTGGTCTCATCATCTTAGTAATTAAAGGATAGTATGTTTCTGCTTACTGATTAAGAGATAATAGTACGAATCTCAACTGTACCTTTCTATTAGCTGCGATCCAGTTACAGTTTCATAACCCGACACAAGTCACAAAAAATGCTTAAGTTTGTGTCATGTGTACGTCATTGTTGTATTTACTACGTCACTACGTGTTGTACTGGCTGTTGTGTGCAAGTGAGACAATTCCTTTTCCAAGTGCCTTTACTGCACATTAGCGAATAGGTACACCGGATTTTTCTGGTCAAAGCTACTGTCATTCGCCCATGCCAGCCAGTCAGTTAGTCAATAATGTAGTACTGCACATACACATTTCTTCCCATTGATAGATAATAAATTTCACGCAATTTTGTTATTGTTAGACTTGAATGTGGTTCCTGGGTATCAGGTAGAGTGAATTGTCCTGTGTTGTAAACAATGTTATTTCACTGAAGTGCGTAAATTAGAGTATGGCTTAACTGAGAATTAAAGGTCCCAACACGACATTGTGCGGAAGAGACCCTTGAAAATTAATTTCCCTCACACATAACAACCACAAGACCACCAGCAGTGGGAAAGCCTCACATTCAGAATGCGTTAATAAACCTAAGTTATAACCGTAATAATGTCATTTGCTAACGGTCGCTTGAAAACTCTTAGCTCAAACGCGTACGGCCTAGTAAACATGAAAGTAAATTACGCGAAATATAAAATTATACATTTTTTAACAGCCAGATAAACTCTATTATCACTGGTTTATAACAAGGTATATCAAAATTCGTGCAGACGGATGCCGCGACGCGATTCCTTCTGTACTAACAGCACAAAAACGCCTGTAAGAAAATTTCGTCACGTGCATATTTTTGGCTGAAAATGGACGCGAAAGTAAGCCATTTTTGAACACTGTAATCACATGAGGGACAGGTGTCTTCGTTCAGTTTACTACAGGTATGCTGCCAGAGTTGGTGGTAAGTAGAGTTCTGCATTAGGATACTAGAGTTAGAATGTTCGATTCCGGGTCTAGGTGCCAACTATTTTTATTATTTTCTAATTTTAGACTGCTTGAAATTGTATCTGACTTTTTAATCCTTCTGCAGCATTACAGCAGGTGTTATGCAAGACACATGCAGTTATTTTATACTAACATAGAAATGAGAGTACAATATTTTTTTATTATTTCACTCGTAAGGGCGTATTTTCCGTTTGCACATTTACTCTGTTTTCTTACACACAATTACACACCTCCATGGTTTCTGTTCCTTTGACAGCACTACTTCCTTTTTAGTTATACCCCTCCATCTGAAGTAAAAAAAAGTACTGACCGCACTGACGAAATACTTTATGCATGTTTAATATCTCCTTATCGATTTCTGCCTTCTGACACGTAATTTACACCGAAGAGCAACAGAAACTGTTACACCTGCTTAATATCGTGTAGAGACCCCGCGAGCGCGCAGAAATGCCACAACACGACGTGGCATGGACTCGACTAATCTCTGAAGTAATGCTGGAGGGAATTGGCACCATGAATCCCGCAAGGCTGTCCTTAATTTCGTAAGAGTATGAGGGGGTAGATATCTCTTCTGAACAGCAGGTTGCAAGGCATCCCATATATGCTCAATAATGTTCATGTCTGGGAAGCTTGATGGCCAGCGGAAGTGTTTAAACACAGAAGAGTGTTCCTGGAGCCACTCTGTAGCAATTCTGGACGTGTGGGGTGTCACATTGTCTTGCTGGAATAGCCCAAGTCCGTCGGAAAGCACAATGGATACGAATGGATGCAGGTGATCACACAGGATGCATAAGTGCGTGGCACCTGTCAGAGTCTTATCTAGACGTATCAGGGGTCCCACATAACTGCACGCCTTCCACAGCTTGAGCAGTCCCATGCTGACATGCGGGGTCAATGAATTCATGTGGTTGTCTCCATCCGCTCGATACAATTTGAAACGAGATTCGTCCGACCAGGCAATATCTTTCCAGTCATCAAAAGTACAATGTCGATGTTGACGGGCCCAGGCGAGGCATATAGCTTTGTGTCGTGCAGTCATCAAGAGTACACGAGAGGGGATTCGGCTCCGAAAGCCCGTATCGATGATGCTTCGTTGAATGGTTCGCACGCTGACACTTGTTGATGGTCCGGAATTGAAATCTGCAGCAATTTGCGGAAGGGTTGCACTTCTGTCACTTTGAACGATTCTCTTCAGTCGTCGTTGGTCCCGTTCTTGCAGGATCTTTTTCCGGCCGCAGCGATGTCAGAGATTTGACGTTTTACCTGATTCCTGATATGCACGGTACACTCGTGAAATGGTCGTACGGGAAGATCCCCACTTCATCGCTATCTCGGGGCTGCTGTGTCCCACCGATCGTGTGCCGACGCACTTAAATCTTGATGACGTGCCATTGTAGCAGCAGTAACCGATCTAACAACTGTGTTGTACACTTGTTGTCGTACATAGGCGTTGTCGACCGCAGCGCCGTGTTCTGCATGTTTACATATCTCTATATTTGAATACGCATGCTTATACCAGTTTCTTTGGCGCTTCAGTGTATTTTGAACTGATTATGAATATTTTTGACATGTCTGACCAATAGTTGTGATGCCGGTTCACCGTATCCAACAATCATAATATTTAGCCTATCAGAAATGTTGGTGTCGCCAGGTGTGCTGACGAGTTGCCTGATGGGGGCTCACGGCCGACTTAACATACCCTCAAACCGCGAGCCGTCTTGTATGCGGTCCGCGGCCGAGGGCACGTCGGCGGCTGCGCAGGCGAACGTTCTACACTACTAGCCATTAAAATTTCTACACCAAGAAGAAGTGCAGATGATAAACGGTTATTCATTGGACAAATATATTATACTAGAACTGACATGTGATTACTGAGAAATCAGTACCCAGAAGAACCATGTCTGGCCGTAATAACGGCCTTGATACGCCTGGACATTGAGTCAAACAGAGCTTGGATGGCGTGTACAGGTACAGCTGCCCATGCAGCTTCAACATGATACCACAGTTCATCAAGAGTAGCGACTGGCGTATTGTGACGAGCCAGTTGCTCGGCCACCATTGACCAGACGTTTATAATTGGTGAGAGCTCTGGAGAATGTGCTGGCCAGGGCACCAGTCTGAACATTTTCTGTATCCAGAAAGGCCCGTACAGGACTTGCAACATGCGGTCGTGCATTATCCTGCTGAAATGTAGGGCTTCGCAGGGATCGAATGAAGGGTAGAACCACGGGTCGTAACACACCTCAAATGTAACGTCCACTGTTCAACGTGCCGTCAATTCGAACAAGAGGTGACCGAGACGTGTAACCAATGGCAGCCCATACCATCACGCCGGGTGATAGCCAGTATGGCGATGACGAATACACGCTTCCAATGTGCGTTCACCGCGATGTCGCCAAACACGGATGCGACCATCATGATGTTGTAAACAGAACCTGGATTCATCCGAACTGTGAAAAGCTAATCATTTGCATATCATAGCATCTTCTTCCTGTCGGCTAAATTTCGCGTCTGTAGCACATCATCTTCGTGGTGTAGCAATTTTAATGGCCAGTAGTGTATGTTTGTGACCAGCGACGCCGAACATGGCGCCCGGTTGCGACAGCGTGAGTGTGGCTACTTCGCCTGCCCTGGCCGCCAGACCTGTGTGCTTGCTGAACGTCTGCTTAGTTAGGCGTAGTGCAGGTTTCCAAGCCGTGCCGCCAGCCCTGTGGATGGTATTATCCCCGATGAGTATTTCTCTAGTTTCTCGAACGACGCTGTTCCAGTATTTCGAAGCTTGTCCAAAAACCCTTGTACGTTCGAATTCTATCGCACGAGTCTCAGACAAACAGTACTCTGTGGCCGCCAAGTTGTTGGTATGCATTAGTCGAGTGTGTCACTGATGTTATCGGCAGAGAGCTTCGATAGTTGCACTCTATTTGTCCAATACAGTTGTCTTGCCGCGTTGGCACGCAGACTGATATACCCCTGCCTTCTGTAAACAAAGGTCATCTTTGCCGCTTCCCTGTAATGCCTGTGTTTTACTGAGTGGGCAAAAAACAGTTCTTACTTGATGCTTTATCAGTGTGCGCCCGATTTTTCTCATTACCACGCCGTGTACTGTAAATAGGCAGTGGCTGGCTCTTCCTGCATGACTTAATCTGTCTCTACAGATGGTACTGTGGTGGACAGTCGCAGAGCGCGCCTGTTCTGCCATTCCTAGTATCCATTTTTTTCGGAACATACATTTGAGGTGTTCCTGTTCCTACGAAAGATTCTCTGCGTCTGAGACGGTGCGTACCCTGTGTACTAGAGTTTTAGTATTCCATTACTCTCCCTAAGTTGGTGGTAGCTGTCTGCGAGCAAGTACAAGCGAGTGTGAGTTTCCTTCCGATACACATCTACATTTAGACGCTTTACTTTTCCAAATGGATGTCCTGTAGTGTGTAATTCACGTTACAGATAATATGGAGATAAAATATGAAACGGAAAACTTGCAAGGGAATCATTCAGATGCTTCGACAGCATATTTAAAATAAAAGTGGAAATAAGCGCCATTGTAAATATATATAAGAATATTGTGACCCAGACTGTTAAGATAACTACCCTCTGTACAAAACATATCATACTCTGTGGTCGACTTACAACATTATCTCTGTTGACTGCATCTGAAAAACAGCTTTGTAACTGTCTGTTTACGTAAGTTTGCTATTCTCGATGTGTACTGTTCACATAAAAGTGTGTGTTATGATTAACACCTGTGAGATTGCAAAAATCGGCCATAAGAAAACCCCAAGTACAGCTTCCAAATCTTGCCTCTAATCACATACAAAGTTCGATAATCAGCTTAAAATTTGTTTTTTTTACATATTGCAGTGTGGTCAACAGAACAAAGCAGAGCCTCACACATCAAAAACATTACGAAAAAATGGCATAAACAAAGAAAAAGCTCCTTCAAAATGTGTATCATTTCCCAGAATGCGTCATGTAAAATATAAACAAAATAAAATCGTGACTCGTAGCACAAAAGTTATTTGTAAACAAACCATTGTCATACTCTGAAATTCACGAAACACAAAAAACAGTGTCCGATGACTACAATATCAATGACTCATGATGTGAATCGATCAGATCATATACCTGAGTGTAACAATTTATGGGGATATGAAACGATGACATGGGTTCAATCGTAGGTAAAGGAAATGGTAGACTTCGCTTCGTTGGAAAGTTCGCTGGAAAAATTCAGTCGGTCTACAAAAGTCAAAACACAGCTGTGAGTTCTATCTTAGAATGTTGTTCCATCGCATGGCCCATTTTGAAAAGAACTAACAGGGGTTGCTGAACGTAAAAAAGATGAGCGTAACAAATGCTGAGCCTCTCGGAAGGGCGTCACAGAAATGTTGAACAACCTGAACTGGCAGACGATTGAAGATAGATGCCAACTATCCAACGAAAGCCTATTTACAGAGTTCCAAGAACCAGTGGGAAGTGAAGAATTTTGGAACATACTACATCACCTAGGTGGTGTCTACGTAGGTTCCTCGAAGAGAAAATAGACTTACTACCGACAACACAGTGGAATTTAAACAATCACACCGCATAGAAAGGAATAAACCCTAAACTGTGCTGCTATGGGATATGTCCGATGCCACCTATATCACGTTAGTTTCAGAGTACGGATGTATATGCAGATGTAGAAGTCATCAGCCGTAAGGATGTTATAGGGGAAATCAAGGTAAAACTGGGTATGCAGGTCAAACCGAGTAACTTCACATTCCTGTGACTAGTGCTGCCAACCGTCTGATACCACTCTTAATCATTAGCAACCGTCACTCGGGTAGTTTTAAATAACCGCCATCAGCGGCCGCCTGTTGCTTTCCTTCTAGACCATTTACAATTTTCGCTGAAATTTTATTCGATGCTGGCACTTCTTGGTGCAGTGTCTTGAAGAGAAACATTACCTAATAAAATAGTTAAGTAACTATTTCGAATAAGCTGATTCAATGTTCGTATGTTGCAAATAATATTAATGCCAGGTTTCTAACGCCATGTTTTATTCTGTCTTGCACAGTGGGGCAAAATCGGATACTCCAGATGGGACAAAACTAGGCTGGAAAAAGTTGCTAATGCCTCCTCCATACTCTGACCTGATAGAAACTACAAAGAAAGTAACCAATAGGAGAAAGGGCAAAGTAGTAATACTGAGTTGCTCTTCATACAAAAATGATTTGGGAGTTGAAGAAAAAGTGAGGAAACACAAAGAAGAACCAAAACTAAAACTTTTGTATGGAGAAGAAAACAAAAGAGTCAAGCTGTAACGAAGGTGAAGTAGCAGAAAATGCAAGTTGGAAAGATTAAACCAGCTCAAAGAAATTCAAAAAGCATGATTCTCCAACTTCATCAGACGGAGAAGATCCAGACGAAGCATGTATATTTTGCAATGGGCTATATTCAGACTAGTTATCAAAGGGATGATGGATCCATTGCTTATCTTGACGTGACTGAGCTCATTAACAATGTTCCAGAGTAGAAGAGGAATAGAACTACTTTGTCAAAATGGTTCAAATGGCTCTGAGCACTATGGGTCTCAACTGCTGAGGTCATTAGTCCCCTAGAACTTAGAACTAGTTAAACCTAACTAACCTAAGGACATCACAAACATCCATGCCCGAGGCAGGATTCGAACCTGCGACCGTAGCGGTCTTGCGGTTCCAGACTGCAGCGCCTTTAACCGCACGGCCACTTCGGCCGGCCAACTACTTTGTCGTTTCTGTACTTAATAACATGTGTTTCCCATGTTTTTATTTGGACTATATATTAAGAACTTCGCATATATTACTGAAATATTTTTATTTGTTGAATTCTTTGTTAAATGATCAGTATTGGCACTCAAAAAGGATTTCTCGTGTCTCATGGTAGTATAAATAAGGATTTCCATATGTTTCCATATACAGGGTGGTGCAAATAAAAGAGGCACAGAAAACATAGTTCAGGGTACAAAAAACACAGAAGAGGAAAGGAAATACAGTACTAACCTGACTATAGCACATGTTGAAGGTGACCATCATTCATCTCATGGCACTTCTGGGCCCTGGTCAGCAACTTGCTGAAGGCGGATTGAAGCTGGATTGCGGGAATTACTGCAATCTCATCCGAAATGTTCTGTTCCAGTTCTTGAAAACTATGAAGCTTAACGAGTTTGTTTGTGTGGCCGTCCTTCGCAGCAAGCACAAAAAATATTTGTTTTGTAAATAAAAAACACATCTTGTTGCACTGTTCTTCTAGGTAGTACTTAACGTTGGAACACAAAACCCTACAGCAAATCGACGTTAGTGATTACTCCTGTTTCCCTATTTGGGTATTGGTGTGAGTCGAGTAATTTTCCAGTCTTTAGGTGCGAATCTTTCTGTGAGCGAGCGGTTGTATATAACTGTTAAATATGGAGCTATGGTATCAGGATACTCTGAAAGGAACCTAACTGGTATACAATCTGGACCAGAAGCCTTGCCTTTATTAAGTGATTTAAGCTGCTTTGCTACACCGATGATATGTACTTCAATGTTTCTCATCTTGGCAGTTGTTCTTGATTGGAATTCAGGAATATTTACTTCGTCTTCTTTGGTGAAGGAGTTTCGGAAAACTATGTTTAATAACTCTGCTTTAGTGGCACTGTAAAAAATGGTTCAAATGGCTCTGAGCACTATGGGACTTAACATCTGAGGTCAACAATCCCCTAGAACTTTGAACTACTTAAACCTAACTAACCTAACTAACCTAAGGACATCACACACATCCATGCCCGAAGCAGGATTCGAACCTGCACCTTAGCAGTCACGCGGTTCAAAACTGAAGCGCCTAGAACCGTTCGGCCACCGCGGCCGGCAGTGGCACTGCCATCAGCGACTTCACCATCGTTATCGTGAAGTGAAGGTATTGATTGCGTCTTGCCACTAGTGTGCTTTATGTACGACCAGAATCTCTTTGGGTTTTCTGCCAGATTCCGAGACAGAGTTTCGTTGTGGAAATTACTGTAAGCAACTCGCGTTGAAGTACGCGCTATATTTCGAACTTTTGCAAAATTTTGCAAGCCTTGGGGACTTTGCGTCTTTTAAATTTGGCGTGCTGTTTTCGTTGTTTCTGCAACAGCGATCTGACCCGTTTTGTGTACCATAGAGGATCAGTACCATCACTTATCAATTTACGTGCTATATATATCTTTCAATTGCCGTCGACACTAGCTCTTTGAAAACGTTCCACAACTTTTCTACTCTTACGTGATCAGATCGGAACGAGTGGAGACTGTCTCTTAAAAAAGCATTAAGTGCATTGTTATCGGCTTTTTTAAATAGATGTATCTTGCGTTTCTTTTTCATGTTTGTAAATGTTATGATATTCAACCTAGCAGCAACTGCCTTGTGGTCACTAATCCCTGTATTCGTCATGATACTCATTAGTTGTCCAGGATTATTTGATGCCAAGAGGTCAAGTATACTTTCGCAACCATTTACGCTCGAGTGGGCTCATGAACTAATCGTTCAAAATAATTTTCTGGGGAAACATTCAGTACAATTTCGGATGATGCCGCTGGCTTTAAACGTATAATTTTTCCAGCATATCGAGGGTAGATTGAAATCATCACCGACTACAATTGTATGAGTGGGGCACCCATTTGAAATGAGACTCAAGTTTTCTTTGAACTATTCAGGAACTCTATCTTCTGAGTCAAACTCGGATTATGAAAGGATGGGGAAAGAAATCTGCCGTTTCATTTGCAAAGGAACCTCCCCGTTATTTGTCTGGAGCGTTTTAGGGACGCCACGGAAAACCTATACCTGTATGGTAGGACGAGGGTTTGAACCGTCGTCCTTCCGAATGGAACTGCAGTGTACTAACCACTGAGCCAACGCATTGATTACTCGGATGATTACTCCTCGTTAGAAGTTACTGAGCTCTCCAGAGAGAGCCATTCTGCTCTTACTGCCTCTCTACTGACAACACAATACTCCTCGTCTCCTTTACTCTGGCGGGACTGTGTCTCGTGACATCTACTAGTGGTCGATTCCGCATTACATACGGCGTCCAGATACTTTTGACCAGACTGTGCGATTATTACGTAGCGCTTCTTGTAATTTCTTTCACTAGGAGTCAAATTTTGAAATATTTTCTCTAACAATGATTTCGATACCGGTTCTTCAGAGTGAAAAAGTAGTAAACCTACAAGAAGTAGCATCAGTACACGCACATAGATTCCAAACAACCTGTTTTTATATCTCGGAGCTTTCTGGTGTAAAAGTCACTTTTTTTTGCATGTATCACTTCATAGCTAAAAATGGAAATATAAACTGTTTGAAAAAAAGATTATTTCGTTAGCAGTGTCTTAAGCATGCTTTAAAAAGCGCAAGCAACACAGTAGCCGCCAAACGCTCCCTTTCGATGTACACGAAAACATATACTCCAGTCTCAGTAAATAACAAAGCTGTTTAGGACTCAGTAGTACAATAAAAGCAAAGTCCAACAGGCGTAAACCGTGTTTAAAGTTTCTTACAGTCCTGTTAATTATTTGCTGTAACTAAGCATCTCATGGTCTTTGGCTCCCGGATGTTTGTCGCGAAAGGCAATCTCTCCAAAGGTCTTCCCCTCCACTCCATTCTAAGCTTCTCATTAATTCGTCGGTAATGAGATAACGCAACACGAGTTTACAGAAAAGGGAACAAAATTCCTTCGCTCATCACAGCTGCGATGATACGCTCTCTTCTCATCTTTCTGTAGAATAGTCCGTCGCTGTAAAATCAAAGTTTCCTTAAAACTGTTCCATAAGACAAACATCTCAAGCTTCCTGCAAAAGAGTTGTCAGTAATTCAATGATACTTTTTCAGAACTGCAAGTGCTTCTGAAGGTATGCTAAGACAGAGGTCTGAAACAGTCCAGTTGGTTTTCCTGAATGTATTCTGCAGAAAAAAAAATTAGTGTATCCCTTCAGAGGTTTCCAAATCAATAGCACAAGCGTTCTGAGGTACCAGTTATCGGCCCTTCTGAAACACTCATATGTTTCTGATTTCGCAGCCACAGGCGGCAATGCAGTCGGTCGTCAGATGGAGCATACTGCCGTGGGAAACGTTATTCCGCGCCTGTTCCACTTTTTCACATAGTTCCGTAAGAGTTGTTGGTTGACGAGCCGTAAGAGTCGCTTCTCTTCCTATCATATCCCACAAGTTCAAAATGGTTCAAATGGCTCTGAGCACTATGGGACTTAACCTCTGTGGTCATTAGTCCCCTAGAACTTACAACTACTTATACTTATCTAACCCAAGTACATCACATACATCCATGCCCGAGGCAGGATTCGAACCTGCGACCGTAGCGGTCACGCGGTTCCAGACTGAAGCGCCTAGAACCGCAAGGCCACACTGGCCGGCTATCCCACAAGTGCTCGATTGGAGACGAATCCGGAGACTGTGCTAGGCACGGAAGTTGCTGCACGCCTTGCAGAGCACGTTGAGTTCACGGGCAGTGTGTAGTCGAGCGTTATCCTGTTGGAACAGCGCTTCAACTTCCTGTTCTAAGAACGGCAAAAGAACAGACATAATACCATTCTACTATTACCGGGTGCTAGTTAGCATCCATTCCAGAAACACCAAAGACGAACGAGTGTTATGGTTTAGCACACCCCAGGCCATATGGTCTGGGCTGGGGACAATGTGTCTTGGACGAATGCACTCAATGAGACAGCTCTCACAGGGTCTATGTCGTACAGACAAACGACCATCACTTGCTTGCAGGCAGAATCTGCCTTCATCGCTGAAGACCACAGCGCGCCATTCCATCTTCCAAAGTAATCCTCTGACGGTACCAGTCGAGCTGTGCGCGTCGACGCTGCGGCGTGAGTGGAAGAAGGGCTAGAGGTGAGCGTGCCCGTAGGCTCACAATTCGTGTTGACTCCTCTGAGCTTACAAGCAGTCTTATCTGTGCTGTGGTAGCTGCACTATCTGCCATATCTGCCCTTACGGTACGACGATCCTGGAGGGCGTCTGAGCTGCGATCTCGTCCGTAACCTCGTCTACGGGTGTGAGAATGTTCACGTGACAACTGACACCAGCATCGTTGAGCAACTAACGCAGCACGTCCAACTGGTGTGGCAATTCTCCGAAAGGACCATCCCGCCACTAGGAATGCCACAATTTGACGCCTTTCAAACGCGCTCCGTCAGCTGTAGAAGCACAAGTCTATTTTCATCGCACGGCTGCCTGCTTGCTTCACACGTTTGCACCACACTGAGTCTTCTTGCTTTGAGCATTCTCTATTAAAGGACAGACACAGTTGGCGCTCTGCTAGCTATGTCACTACGCTATCTGCTGGCGGACGACGGTGAAACCATTATCAAAACATCTGCTATCCCCGGGCATATTCCGCATCGAATCAAAATCTACATCATCTACATCTACACCTACATTTATACTCCGCAAGCCACCCAACGGTGTGTGGCGGAGGGCACTTTACGTCCCACTGTCATTACCTCCCTTTCCCGTTCCAGTTTCGTATGGTTCGAGGGAAGAACGACTGCCGGAAAGCCTCCGTGCACGCTCGAATCTCTCTAATTTTACATTCGTGATCTCCTCGGGAGGTATAAGTAGGGGGAAGCAATATATTCGATATCTCATCCAGAAACGCACCCTCTCGAAACCTGGCGAGCAAGCTACACCGCGATGCAGAGCGCCTCTCTTGCAGAGTCTGCCACTTGAGTTTGCTAAACATCTCCGTAACGCTATCACGCTTACCAAATAACCCTGTGACGAAACGCGCCGCCCTTCTTAGGATCTTCTCTATCTCCTCTGTCAGACCGATGTGGTACGGATCCCACATTGATGAGCAATACTCAATATAGGTCGAACGAGGGTTTTGTAAGCCACCTCCTTTGTTGATGGACGACATTTTCTAAGGACTCTCCCAATGAATCTCAACGTGGTGCCCGCTTTACCAACAATTAATTTTATATGAGCATTCCACTTCAAATCGTTCCGCACGCATACTCCCAGATATTTTACAGAAGTAACTGCTACCAGTGTTTGTTCCGCTATCATATAATCATGCAATAAAGGATCCTTCTTTCTATGTATTCGCAATACATTAGATTTATCTATGTTAAGGGTCAGTTGCCACTCCCTGCACCAAGTGCCTATCGGCTGCAGGTTTTCCTGCGTTTCGCTGCAATTTTCTAAAGCTGCAACTTCTCTGTATAGTACAGCATCATCCACGAAAAGCCGCATGAAACTTCCGACACTATCTACTAGGTCATTTATATATATTGTGAAAAGCAGTGGTCCCATATCACTCCCCTGTGGCACACCAGAGGTTACTTTAACGTCTGTAGACGTCTCTCCATTTAAGAACAATATGCTGTGTTCTGTTTGCTAAAAACTCTTCAATCCAGCCACACAGCTGGTCTGATATTCTGTAGGCTCTTACTTTATCAGGCGACAGTGCGGAACTGTATCGAACGCCTTCCGGAAGTCAAGGAAAATGGCATCTGCCTGGGAGCCTGTATCTAATATTTTCTGGGTCTCATGAACAAATGCGAGTTTGGTCTCACACGATCGCTGTTTCCGGAATCCATGTTGATTCCTACAGATTAGATTCTGGGTTTCCAGAAACGACGTGATACGCGAGCAAAAAACAAGTTCTAAAATTCTACAATTTTGCCAAGTGTACTATTTTTTTCCGGGGGGTGGGGGTGGGGTGGGGGGTTAGGTATCTACGTATGGCATGGCCTCGATTAAAATATGAGCGCTAACATAAGGTGACTCTCTTAACAAAGGAACGGACCTACATAAGAAATCAGTTTATTTGTTGAACTTCGGTATTTCAAGAATTAGTTTTCCCGCTTTGTGTTGTCCCCCATCAACAGTCACATGCATACAACACGCACTGCTGTTTAATGGCCAACGGAGGTTGCTTCGTACGAGCGTCAGCCACTCCCCGCTCCGCCACGTACACAGCGAGAGAACACATTTTGTTTATGTGCCAGCGTATACGCCACGGCCTCGCGTGCGCTATCCTCGTGATTACTATTGGCGATGTTTAACGGACGCAGTAGAAATGTAGCACAGTCTAGCTTGAATATATGTGAGCCGTGCATGGCTCGTGTTCGTGCAATTTCTTATTTTACAGCTTGTGTTTTTACGGTACTGCCGCATCATTATGTTAATTTTCAATTTCTGGTGTCACTGAGTTGCTGCCTTGCCTGCCCGTGAGCGACAGCAGCAGTGATTATCGATACAGGCCCTGGCGTATTATCTTTGCTGGACTGATATTACTTCCCGGTTGTCGTGTGTTGTGCAGTCGGTTGGAACGTGCCAGCAGTTTCTTCGGACCTGGCAGTGTTTGAGTTGGCACGCGGCACAAGTTCAGTCGGGCCGCGGCAGCAGTGTGGTCCGGACCGCCATGACTCTCCTGCTGGTTGCCGACACACATGATTGGAGTGGTGGAAACTTTGGTTGGTCGTCGGTCGGTCGTCCTCCCGGACGACGTGTATTTGACCGGCGATTGCTAAAGGGTTGGCTGTGTTTGCCGACTCATGATTCGTCCCTGTTATTGTACAGTCACTGCTGTTAGCATTGTCTGGTTCTCCGTGCAAGTGTTCGTGAAACTGTGAGTAGTTTGTGTGATTTTAATTGACAAGTTATTTTAAATGTTGTCGGGGTATTGGTGCTGAGGAGTCGGTCGGCTGACGTGGAGCAGTGAGGAGTTCTCGGCGGGGCGTAGTTTGGTCGGGACCCGCTGGCGCTCTCTACGCAGTGTCGGAGTGTGTGGGAGCTGTTCCGATTGCTACGAGGTTCGTGGCTCACCGAGCCAGGACATCAAGGTTCAGTGGTGATTTAATTACCGAAGCCAGTCTGTTCACATTGTGCCGTTGGTTTTCATGGTTGGCTGTGGGGAATATTCTCGTGAGGAACAGCGAGTGTTCGAGTTGGCGAAAGTTTGGCCACCATCCGGTGGAGTTTATCCTTTTTTTTAATTTTTGTTTGAAATCCAAGTGCACCAGCGGAATTTTCTGCCTTGTGACTGTTAGCGTTCCGGTTACCTGCCCTGTCCACTGACGTAAAATTCAGGCAGTGTCCTTTCCTCACCGAATTGTCGCTGTCCAACACGTGTGTGTAGTTTTGACAGCTTATGCATACTTGGTTGCGGGTGGCTACGGCTTTTACGTTTTGGCTTTGGAGTTCCTTCTGTACTGGTCGGGTGGAAAGCAATTCGTCTTGTCGGTGGGTCCGTTGACTGTCTCTTGGTTGGGTTGCCGGCGGATCGAATATACACTCCTGGAAATTGAAATAAGAACACCGTGAATTCATTGTCCCAGGAAGGGGAAACTTTATTGACACATTCCTGGGGTCAGATACATCACATGATCACACTGACAGAACCACAGGCACATAGACACAGGC
Organism: Schistocerca americana; assembly: GCF_021461395.2. Classification (NCBI taxonomy): domain Eukaryota; kingdom Metazoa; phylum Arthropoda; class Insecta; order Orthoptera; family Acrididae; genus Schistocerca; species Schistocerca americana. The sequence continues at coordinate 708,549,057 of NC_060119.1, read as the reverse complement.
AACAGAGCATGCACAATGTCGGCACTAGTACGGTGTATATCCACCTTTCGCAGCAATGCAGGCTGCTATTCTCCCATGGAGACGATCGTAGAGATGCTGGATGTAGTCCTGTGGAACGGCTTGCCATGCCATTTCCACCTGGCGCCTCAGTTGGACCAGCGTTCGTGCTGGACGTGCAGACCGCGTGAGACGACGCTTCATCCAGTCCCAAACATGCTCAATGGGGGACAGATCCGGAGATCTTGCTGGCCAGGGTAGTTGACTTACACCTTCTAGAGCACTTTGGGTGGCACGTGATACATGCGGCCGTGCATTGTCCTGTTGGAACAGCAAGTTCCCTTGCCGGTCTAGGAATGGTAGAACGATGGGTTCGATGACGGTTTGGATGTACCGTGCACTATTCAGTGTCCCCTCGACGATCACCAGTGGTGTACGGCCAGTGTAGGAGATCGCTCCCCACACCATGATGCCGGGTGTTGGCCCTGTGTGCCTCGGTCGTATGCAGTCCTGATTGTGGCGCTCACCTGTACGGCGCCAAACACGCATACGACCATCATTGGCACCAAGGCAGAAGCGACTCTCATCGCTGAAGACGACACGTCTCCATTCGTCCCTCCATTCACGCCTGTCGCGACACCACTGGAGGCGGGCTGCACGATGTTGGGGCGTGAGCGGAAGACGGCCTAACGGTGTGCGGGACCGTAGCCCAGCTTCATGGAGACGGTTGTGAATGGTCCTCGCCGATACCCCAGGAGCAACAGTGTCCCTAATTTGCTGGGAAGTGGCGGTGCGGTCCCCTACGGCACTGCGTAGGATCCTACGGTCTTGGCGTGCATCCGTGCGTCGCTGCGGTCCGGTCCCAGGTCGACGGGCACGTGCACCTTCCGCCGACCACTGGCGACAACATCGATGTACTGTGGAGACCTCACGCCCCACGTGTTGAGCAATTCGGCGGTACGTCCACCCGGCCTCCCGCATGCCCACTATACGCCCTCGCTCAAAGTCCGTCAACTGCACGTACGGTTCACGTCCACGCTGTCGCGGCATGCTACCAGTGTTAAAGACTGCGATGGAGATCCGTATGCCACGGCAAACTGGCTGACACTGACGGTGGCGGTGCACAAATGCTGCGCAGCTAGCGCCATTCGACGGCCAACACCGCGGTTCCTGGTGTGTCCGCTGTGCCGTGCGTGTGATCATTGCTTGTACAGCCCTCTCGCAGTGTCCGGAGCAAGTATGGTGGGTCTGACACACCGATGTCAATGTGTTCTTTTTTCCATTTCCAGGAGTGTAGTTGGGCCGGCTACCTGTCTCCCCCAAGCGAACGTTAATATTTCAAGTGCAGATCGACCCCCGGAAACTTCTAAGCGCCGCTGGCTGTACCGCCTTTTCTTATTGGTGTTTTACTGTGTATTTTAATGGCTCATAGCCGATGGTTTGAATTTGTGTGCTTTTAGTTGGGTTTTAAATAATAGGCCTTTAGCCGTTATAAAGTTGAAAGTTCTTTACTTGTCAAGTTTTGCATTGTTTGGGCCTTCAGCCTCATTTAATTTTTTTAGATATATAGCTTTGGGCCTTCTTTCTTTGAAATTTATTGTAGTTGTGTTTTTAAATCATGTTTGGGCAACTAAATAAAGTTATATGTGTTCGAGTTTAACAGACAGCCGCTCATTTTTGGCTCCTTTCCACAATTCCAACTACCTGTCCTGTCCTGCGGTTTAACCAGGCGTTTCAATATGTTTTCCACTTGTTCGTATTTCATGAAAACAACGACACTTGTATTACAAAAATTTTCATTTTCCCGATACGTGTGGGTATGGGCTGAATCAGCCCGTACAGTCCTGCTATTGAGTTCATGAAGTCTTCCACCAAACACTGCAGAATGATTTTAAATAAGTCACACAAGAACCCTTTTATGCAGTTTCCTCGACAAATGCTCTCAGAATCCTTCCAAAATATCTGTATCTTCCATTCGCCTGTTCCCATTACTGATTTTTCGAATACATTCCATTTGATAGTGCTAACGCTAGGTATTTTTCACAGCTAGTAAATAGAATTACCATTTATGCATACTGATTTAAGCACACTGAAAAGCAGTGTACGAGGGTTGTCCAGAAAGTAAATTTCAATCGGTTGCGAAATGGAAACCACAGCGAAAATCAGAAATATTTTCTTTGCGACAGTCAGCTACACCTCCCAGCTACTTGCGCACTTAATCACCGTTTCGACTTAGACATTTGTCGCAGCTTTGTACCAGTTTTCCAGTACTCTCGTCGTAGAAGGCAGCCACCTTTGATTTCTGTTTAATCTTCGACACAATCACAGTTATAAAGACTGGATGTGAAAACGGCCGATCATCTGTAAGGATGGTTGAAATTTTGTCGAAAAATTAAAAAAAAAAGCATTGCATCTATTTTAGCAGTCAAGGTCGTTTACAGACGATGTATAAAATTAATGATGTAGTTTATAAGATACTGCGTGTTCCAAAGATCCTCACTTGTCTCGGTACCAAGGTTTTAGCTCACCCATTCTTTTATTTCGTCCTGTTCTCATCCTGACATCAAATTATTTACAGTCATCTCTTTATGAACAAAGTGAGAGCATTGTTGAATATAAAAATGGGCAGGCTTAAAACAGCCGAACATAGGACGTGAGCTTTAATATTCTGCATGGATATGAGTTGTTTGATCTCAGGACATTATTACGTAATTCGGGAAGGGACGGGCAATGAGCGAGTGCCTCATCATATCTTGCACAAGTGTCCCTATCTCTGACACTTCACTGATGTCTTCACGCGGATGTTTCGGGGGTATTACACCAGTAAAACATACACGCGTACATCCTTCATATGATCGGGGCACTGGAAAATGCCGACGATATCGCATATGACGTGAACTTTCTGTGGCGCGTTATATCTAGCCAATTTCGTTTTAACAGACGCACCTGGGACTATGATAACCCTCATGCGATTGCTGTCAGATTTCAGCAAAAAACTTTTCCGTGAACATATCGACTATCATCGTTGATAATCATGTTTTAGGACCTCGACTTCCACCACTACACCTGACTTGTGCAGCTTACCATAGGTTTTTGTATTCTGAACTTTACGGATCTGATGGAGAGGTTACCGATTCCTTTATACACCAACCTCTGGCTCTGGTATTCAGAAATGATGACTCTGCCCTGCGAACGTCGGCTGTGGAGATGTTGGTGAGATCGTGCGAGATGTGTTGAGTGAGCACCTCAGCCGCCCGATTAACTCCCGTTGAACTGTTTTCTTTTGGGACCACGACAAGAGTGAGGTGTACATTACTCCGGTCACCCCAGGACTGTGACTGTTTCACAAAATGAAACAGTATCCTGTTATCTTCGACAGTATTGGACGCCCATTGCTGTGAAGTTGTCCAGCATATAATGATGATTAAAGCTGAATGTCTCAGCATCTGTAAAAAAGTAAAATTTGTGTTTAGTTATATCTTGCATTTCCATTTCAACGAAACTAACTGAAAAAACCATCATGAAGATGATGATTCTATATACAATTGAAATTGATTCTCAGAACGTTTCATTGTCTCATGTAGAAAACTCATAAATGGTGGATTAAAAAAGATATGTCTTTCACAACAACAAAATGGTCTTTTACCGTCCCTCCGAACAAGTCAGTGAAGAACTGAAACACCCATCCTATGTATATTATATGAAATGTATTTGCAGATGCGAATATGGATAAACCATCAGCTGTATAATGGAACGACGACAATGAAAATTTGTACTGGACAGGGGCTCGAATCTGGATTGCCCGCTTATCGCGAGCGACCGCCTAACCTTTTTTTTTTTCTTTTTCAAATAAAAATCTCTATTGTTCGTAAATAAAAGAAGACGTTCTTCATAAAATAAACAATATTTTAGAAAACGTAAATAAGTATACTTTCTCAACATCACCTATGTTTTTTTTTTTTTCAGCAGAGTGCGTGAGAAATAAAAACAAATAGGCTGCAGATACAGACCCATCCGTGAATAAACATGTGTAAGGAAAAGAATTTAGAAGATGCAGAGAAAAGGGAAGTGAAAAAAATTAGGAGGACTTGCTGCGCCATGTGCCACATTGTCACGCCGTCAGAACAACTTCTACTCTGTCGTTGGAAGGGGAACGTGAGATCGTCGAGTCTTGGTTGGCACTTTTCGTCGAGATTCCTGCTCCGAGGTGGGTTGGCGAAAATACTCTGCGAATAGTTCGCGAAAATGGCCCGATAGTTTCGATGTCGGCGAAGGGTGTGGTGCTGTGCTTGGAGACGTTTCCGGAAGTCCGCCGGATCGACGATGTCGTCCCGGAAGAGATAGTTGATAACCATGCCATGATGATGGAAACTAGGTCGTGTCGGGATATAACAGCATGGCAGGAGAGACGTGATGTAGGGGTACTCGGAGGTAGAAAGCCACGAGAGTCCACACTGCTGCTACTGCCCACACTCAAAACGGTGTAAGACATTGCAGTTGAGGTACAGGGGTGAGTCCGCCAGCGCGATGCGGTGCGGTTTCTGTCTTTTAGTATATTTTCTGTTGACGAGAAGGCATCATGTCGCGGTGGTTTCAGTGGTGTGGTATGGTTGATGGATGTTTTTCCAAACTGTAGGCAATGAAACCTGGGGGTGACGTCCTTCGACAGGATTCGTGGTGGGAACGGTCGGAGAAGGCGGTAAATATCGCGAGTGGTCGTCTTCCTATTTCTGGGGAGCTCGGTACATATGTATAAAAAGAAGCGGCCGGTGTGCGACTTCGGAGGTGGAATGTGTGTCAAAGACGTCGGCGGGCGTCTCGAAATAGGTTCAAACTCGGTGGTCAACATTCCAGTGAAGCTAGTATTTTGGCTTTTCCATAACCGGAGCATAGTATTGGTCCTGGCTCTTAACCAGATCGGGGCCACCATCCCGCTTCTGTAAGGTGAGGGCATCATACTGGACTTTGGAGATTTGTCCGGAACATATAAAATACCGGAAAGCCGCCATTGTCGCAGTGACGGGCAGAATCTGAGCGATGTGGGGTAGCCAGGCTGCCAGATGAGTATTGACGAAGGTGACTTTCTGGCTCATATTCAGCAGGCGTAGTAGGTGATTCTGTATGTTTGCCCGGGTGCGTTGCGGTGGTGCCCGAAAATTGATCGTCGAGATGCGTCGAATGTCTCGAGTGTACACCAATCCCAGATATTCCATCAGCTGAATGAGGGGCTACGCTGTCTGTGGGAAGGCCACGGCGGATCTTCATGGCGCATGATTTCGCAACACTCGTAGCGCTTCCTGCACTGTAACGGGTAATCCATTGCATCGTAACTTGTACGTCGCCCACTGAACTTACGACACGGGCCAAGCCATCCAGGTAGGCTTGGCACGGAAACACAGTGCATGGGGGCTTAATTATATAGATTGCAAATAATTTTAATTTTAGTCGCTGTATGTCCGGCTACGAAGTCTCGTAACCGGCTGGCCCTGACTAGTATTAGTACGCAATCTGACTGCATAGAATAACAACAAAGAATGAAAGGAAATTTCCGTTACCACAATTAATTAATTAAGTCCCCAGCAACTATAAAAGCTACGAGACAAAAACTACGAACAACAAAGCACAAGTGTAACTGTTCTGTGTGTGGAAGTGTGATTCAACGTACACATCTGGCACGGTTCTTCCTCAATAAGACAAGATATTTTAAATACTATTTACACTGAATTAATTAAATAAAACTGAAATACTATAATTGCACATAGAAACCCGAATTACTGTCTAATACATGAACACAAGCCAGATGCTTTGTTGACGGAACCTGTGACCAAGAGGCATTGTTAGTTAGGAAATTTGAAACGTCCCCTTATGAAAAATTATACATGACTGTTTAAACTGGCACACAATAATTTTTTTTTTTTTTTTTTTTTTTTTTAGCGCAACGCAATCTGACTTTCAAAAATCTCTACAAAAGAATGGCCCTGACTAACATTAACCTATACCTTTCACAAATCACTTACCTCACAAAAATCTTCGTTACTCAAGCTACAGCAATACAGCGAGCGCCACTATTGCCAGCTAAATAAAAGATTCAAACTACCGAAGACACTAACTGCTGATAGGCATAGTTAGCAAATGAAAGATTTTGATAGAGAACAAACAATGTGTTTACCTTAATAGTCATAATTGACACCCAGTCTTACAAATTTCAAAACTCCGCCATCTCTCTCCCCACATCCACCACTGCTGGCGGCTCACCTCCAACTGCGCAACGCTATGCGCTGTTAACATCCAGCTGCCCAACACTACAATGGCAGATATTCCAACAACAATGCAAACCAGCCGCAGACTGCACACAGCACATACAGAGCGCTACGTGGCGTTACCAATATAAAAACTTAAACAGCCTACTTACATAGCCCCCATGCTCCCCACAAAAAATTTTACAAATTGTTTTGGGCAGTGGCCAATACAGATTTGAAAAAAATTTTCATAATTACAATAACAAAGAAATCAAATTCACACACTTATTGATACAATGTTGGTCAAAAGCTAAAATTTTCTCACAGTCCATTAAGACAGTCCTGATCGTTCATCACAGTAAAATAGCAGTGTTTTTCTCAAAGTCTGAGCAGTAGAAGAAAAGGCACACAGAAGTAGTGGATTTCCATGCAGTCTTGAAGAAGTAGTGTTGTCCTTCCAACGAAAAGACAGTGCTGACCCTTGACATGCAGACAGGTAATGGGCCACAACAGAGCAAACCCACCGCAGAGTCAGTCGAAGTTTTGAAGAATATTGGTAGGTAGGTCATCACAGAGCAGACCCACTGTAGTCCTGGTAGAGATAACGGTATTGGTGGGCCACCAGAGGTGCAGACCCACTGCAGTCCTTGTAGAAATAGTGGTACTGGTGAGTCAGCAAAGGTGTAGACCCACTGTAGTCCTTGTAGAAATAATGGTATTGGTGGATCATCAAAGGTGCAGACCCACTGTTGTCCTTGTAGTGATGGCCAACAGCCATCTGTTGCGACTGTGCAGGTGCACAATCACCATCGAAGAGTCTTGCGGAGAATATAGCAAGTCCATAAACCACCACTTGTGCACTCACAAAGTTTTTGGAATTGTCCTTAGAACCAGCAATGCTGTTAACCAGTCTCTTGCTGAATTATTAACACATGTGCAAGCACTAACAGTCCCGACTTCTCACATATTGTCCATATACTATGACCAACAAAAACGTGTGCAGTAAATGTAACTTACAAGTTAATAATTTGATGAACTGGTGTAAATTACAATTTTATAACATAAAAATACAATAACAAAGGTACAAAATACATCATTAAAAACATAATAATACAGATAACATTTGTAGTAAAACAGGCTTTACAAAAGAATAGAAATAAACAGATACATCAGTGTTACAGGAATTATGACATAAGTGCATACATAAAGATCCGAATAACTTTTGAAACATCACCTTCACATATGAGCAACAAAACAGAATAAATAATGTCTAAACATCTTTTCAAAGTAAATAACATATTATCAGAAAAATTCTACAATGTAACTCTCATCAGATAAACACATAAAGACAGGAAGAACACAAATATACAAGAGTACACATACACATAGCGGAATAACACAAGAGGAAAGGGAAGGGTTTGTTTTCAGTGTAACATTTGGTACTGCAGTCCAACCTAACACTTCATTCCATAGATCTTTCGTCTTATTTCAACATTTGTTTCCACCAAAAAAATCCTATCCAAGCATGCTTTCTGTATTTATATGTTCACATATTTCTTACCTCATTATTTATTTCCCATTATCTTACCTCATCATTTATTTCCAAGAAAATCCAACGTAAACCTGTTGTCCCTAAACCCTACTTTTTTACTCATATCCTCTTTCAAAATACTTTTTTGGCCAAACCATTTTCTTATAGCTTCTCAATGCATTTCTTCCAATTCATCACAACTCGTTCTCTCATATAGCCTACCCCATCTTAAGCTAACTTAAATCTGCTGAGCTCAGATGCTAAACTAAGGAACGAGGAAGTGCAGCAGCACAAAACAATTAACACAAACAGCAATGATAAAAAATACAAATGGCAAAGCAAGCAGCATAAATTAGCAAAGCAAATGCAATATTACAACTTATATAAGGCAATGTGCAGCAAAAAAGAAAAATAAATCAGTAGTAAAACTAGATTAACAGAGTAATACAAAGTGAAATTTAATAACATTATGCCTGGCAAACAGCAGCACCAAATGCAATAACTTATATCTAATCATGAAAAAGCTCAAGCAGAAAAAATATTACAGTAAAGATGGCCATGTCTAATACCTATGTCACATCTTAACACTAGAATGATGCATCACTGTAACTTGCTCTAGCAGACAAGTTACCAAGTCACTGACAAAAATTATGTATGCAATTCCTGTGAAGTGGAAATGTCTTTTTGTGCTCCCTCATTTTTTTGGAGTACATCCATCATAAAGTTATTTTTTACTGGATCTGTAGGCATAAAAGATTTATATTAGTACATCTATAAAATTTTATTTTAACCAATGCTACAGTGCAGCTAGGAACTAGATAGTAAACAAAATAGGCAAAGCAAGGTGTGAAACGTCATTCACTAGCCATATGGCATTTCATAATGCAGTAAACAATCCTTCAACTAGCAAGACAATAGACATGAAATGTTTCTCATCATTTCATTTCAGTAAATATCATAAATTAAGAACTCTACAGTGGAATCACGTTTTCAAGTTTGAGGGTGTCGTATTTACGAAGCTTTCTACAAAGGAATGTCAATAGTGAGGATAATGGCCTCCCTCTTTTTTTTTTACCTGTGCCTCTGAAAAGGCACACACTAATGGCTTTTTCTCCAGACGTCTGACACAGCTGGCCGTTCAAGACGCATTACGTCAAGGTCACTTGGCTTTCTTACCGAAATATTTACGACACCAGTTTGCACTACTGTGACAGTCTCATATAAAAATTTCACGGTTCGAGAATTTGCGTTGCAAATCTGTAGAAACAAAATCCTATAAATAAAACAGTGTCCAAAAAATATTCATCGGCATTGCGATACATTCACGCATTGAGACACATTTCATAACTCTTAAAGTACGATTCTTGGTTTCCAACATACTTTTTCACAAGTCAGAGTCCCTAACCACTACTCATTATTCCTTACCTTATTACACATATACATATTCGTCGACACTTCTTCAATATTTCATCATAATAAATACGTAGCATAATCAAATTCCTCATATAGCATCAGCTTATTGATCATAAACATACTGCAACAGCGTAATACACATTGTCATCATAACATCATAAAACCTCAGCCAAATCTCATAAAGGCGTAGCTTTCTGCAATAATGTCAAAACCTAAAAAAAATTCTCTGCTCATTTCAATAGTGTCATCTACCTCAAACGTAGTTTAAAAATCATGATCTCATACAAAATACATCATTCAACGCTCTCAAAGTATCACAATGGTTCCGAAAAAATATGAACAGTTCACAAAGTACAGACAAAATACAATTTCATAAGTGTGAAGTTGTCCAACCGTGTAATTACGTAAACATCTGTCACTGATTTAGTAAAAAAAAATGTTTATCTCTCAGTTAAATGATCAGATAGCTGTGTAATTTGTGTGTCAGAAAAATATGGTACCGATGTGTAAAGATGTATAAGCAAATACCATATTAGCTAGGGCTCCTTGTGCTTGCCAAACACATGGTACACAAAGTAAACGTGTACCCCCCTGAGGATTAATGTAATTATACCCTTAGGTGTTACCGATTACAGCAATGGAATGAAATGTATCACGGAAAACCTTTGTATCATTGTACTTCAAATATCTTTAAAAATAAATGATTTAAGTACAAAATTAATCACTCAAATACATGTCCTGTAGCGCTAAATGTGCGTCTTGCTGTAAGATAATCTCTGTGGAAGTGTCGTAGTTATTTTCCTCTGAAAGCTAAGTTCTGCAGAAGCCAATGTACTTACCTCATGATAAACAAAAGTGAAATGCTTTGCGTATAGATACCATAGTTATTACATACCTTACCGTGATCAAGAAAGTACTATAATGTAAGGTATTGTTATGCTACGGAAAAGGCTGTCTCATTGTAGCTATACCACAAAAGTTACTACTAAAACATGTTTTACTTTCCAGAATAATACAGAAAAACTGTGGAGATATAAAACAGAAACACTGCAAAAGCAACAATATAAATTGTCAGTCATTATTAGGGTCATGATAAAATCGTGTAGCTGCCACAAAAACTAACCACTGTGTCATCTGGTATCTCACTGAAAGTACTTTAAATCCAGAATGTATTTTCAAGTAAACCAAAATGTTACATTAAATCCTCATTAGCAGTACCAGTATATGTTCTAAGTATGTCAGCCTTATAGTCGTTACGTAATTGTGCAACTAACAAGGAAGAATGTACACACACAATAACACTGTGTCGTCTGTTCACTATAACAATGCACTCGTAAATACTGTCTAAATGTGTTCCCTAGGTTCTAGACTGGATAGTGAACTTCAAAACATTGTTGCATGTTAACAGTTTCTAAGTCTGACAAAGCATACTAGTAACCCGAAGTGAAAAAATTTTATAGCAAAGACTAAGTTAAAAAGCAGATTAACTCTCAATAAATGGTTTTACATGTGAAGTGTGGTGTAACCCTTTGCTTTTCCTAGTACGCAGAGTTTCAACTTTAACGCAATTATCATGTGGTATACGTCGGTAAAGAATACTGGAATTTTTCTAAGGGTTAGCGTCTATGTTATTTTTCTCTGAGCCAGCTGGCGCACGTGGCTGCCTGCGGTGCGAGTCATTGTCTGCTATCTCTTTGTTGGCGTGCGTCGTTATAGGGATGAGGAGACCTAACTTCTACAAATTCACCTTGCCCAGAGGGCCCAGCCCTGTTTAAATCCCGCCAGTTCTGATGAAATTCAGGTCTGTCGTTCTGATTATATCGTCTGTCGTCATGTCGGTAGTTCCTGTAGTTTCTTTCTTGTCGGTTAAGTGGTGGAGAATTTCTCCCTGAATTATCACTGCACGGTGGACCGTTGCGTCTGAAGTTATTCTGTCTCCCGTGATAATAATTGTTCTGGTTGCCATATTGTCTGTTTCTGTGATTGTCCCTGTCATATTCATTACTACGGAAATGCGATCTTTCTCTGTAACTATTATTCTGCCAACGGTTGTCATACGGGTGGTGTCTGTTTTCGTCACGATTTACGTTGTAAGAATAGCCTTGTTGCGTATTATTTCTGTCATCGCGGAATTGTGGCAGATGTGACCTGTAATTTTTGTGCTGCTGTTTTCGCGATCCGCGATTGTCAGCGTCAATTTCCAGTTCTTGTAACAGTCCCTGAAAAGCTTCAACGTCGTCTTTGCAACGTCCTGCTAAAATAATATGTCGTAAATGTTCAGGCAGTTTGATTAAGCAAATGCGAATGAGTTCTGAGGGGCTGTATGGGTTAGACAGGTACTGATTCTTGTGCAACATGTCTTCAAAATATTTCACAAGACTGGAAAATTCAGATTGTTCAAAGTGTTTCATCATCATGATGCTATGTTTTACTCGGTCTTGTGTGGCTTGAGACCAATATGCTGAGAGGAAGGCATGGTAAAATTCTCCTTCACTGTGGCAATTGTGAATGACCGACCGCATTCTTACAGCTGGTTCATTCTCTAAGTAGCCACACATAAATTCTCATCTGTGCTCTAATGACCAGTTGGGAGGAAAACAATGAGAGAATTGATGGAGCCACGCTTGTGGATGAATGTCGTTGCCAGAATTCTTAAATGTTTTGAATTTATGTGTAGTAAAGAACAGCTTATAGTCAAAATCATCATGTCGGCGAGTCGCATATCGGTCATTGTAACGTCTTTTCAGCGGTTCCATTTCAAAATTCGGTGCATCTTGCCAATTTCTTTCATAATTTCCGAAATGTCCTGTGTTATTATTTTGTGACTTTTCTGTATTTCTAAGTCCCTCTTCCCGTACTGGAGCGCGAGTGTCCTCTGAAATATGTAATTCTTGTATTACTTGTGCCAACTTAACTTGTACTTCCCGGATTTCTCTTTTGTACTGTGTATTGATTTGATTTTGTTTGAATTTTCTAATTTGTTCATACTCTTCAGTGTCAGTGAAGGCTACAGGTCTTGTGTCATTCAGATCATCATCTACCTATGTAGATAAGTTAGTGAACTGATCTGAAAGTTCGGCTACTTTATCCGATAGTGAAATTATTTCCTCTGTGTGTTTTTATGAACCAAGTTTCAGAGTGTCCATTTGTGTTGAAATCGTATCTACTGTGTCTTTTAAGTTTTCCTGAGTTTTTGCATGTTGTGTAATCGAATCGGTAGATGCAACTCAGTCAATTTTAGCTTGCAAGGTGTCACGATTTTCATGAACAATAGTTTGCAGTTCTTTTATGGCTGCTTCGTGATTCTGTCATGCATTTTCATGACGCGAAAAAATAGGTTGGAAATGCTCACAAATTTGTGTTTTTACGTCGTTACAGACTTTTTGACATTTCGATTCGATTTTATGTAACTCAGTAGTTAAATCTTCACGTGTTTGTTCAAGAGTTTGTTCCAATGAGTCTAACTTTTGAGGCTGTTGCTGTGTTTGTCTCTGGTGTTGTTCCATTGTGTCTAACTTTTGAAGATTTTGTTCCATTGTGTCTAACTGTTGCTGTGTTTGTCTCTGATTTTGTTTCATTTGCTGCAGTAATTGCAATAATAATGTATTAGTGTCTGGAATGTGTTTCTCTATGCTTTTTGGCAGTGCATTTTCACCGGCAACATTCACGTTTTGACAAGCAGAAAATGTGTCTTGACTCATTTGAGAAAACGGTGAGGACCCAAAACCTGAGTCTATAGTATTTGCAATATTGTGTTTTCTCGTTTCGGATTCCTGAGGCGAGCTGTTGCCGACCGATCGATCGATAATGCTTCCCTGTTCACTAATTGTTTCACTGCTTACACCATTATTTGCAGCCCGCTACATTTCCCTATGCACAATTACCAAGTTACTACTTTGAACATTAGTTAATTCATTACTCTGCGGCGCTAATACACTGCTTTCGTCTTCACTGTCATTTCTCAGTTTACTTTGAAGCCTAGTATTACGTTTTTCACACGCCATTATTGTCAGAATATTTCACACGACAACACAGAAAAGCACAATTTGAAGAGCAAAATAACAAAACACATTAACATAGCATTGAAAATAATATCTAGTTAATTGCAAGCGCAGCTGCGAAATACTTGGTGCAAATCTACATGCATGCCACAACTGTGTACAACGAATGAAAAACTACAACTACAAAGGAAATTCTCTCTATAATTACGCGCTAGCAATAAACAAAAGCTACACTAATTACACAAACTACAAGAAAAATCAGAAGATTCCAGTGAGGTATCCTCGGCTAAGGATCGACATATGAAACGTCCCCTTATGAAAAATGATACATGACTGTGTTTAAACTGACACACAATATTTTTTTTTTAGCGCAACGCAACCTGACTTTCAAAAATCTCTACAAAAGAATGGCCCTGACTAACATTAACCTATACCTTTCACAAATCACTTACCTCACAAAAATCTTCGTTACTCAAGCTACAGCAATACAGCGAGCGCCACTACTGCCAGCTAAATAAAAGATTCAAACTACCGAAGGCACTAACTACTGATAGGCATAGTTAGCAAATGAAAGATTTTGATAGAGAACAAACAATGTATTTACCTGAATAGTCATAATTGACATCCAGTCTTACAAATTTCAAAACTCCGCCATCTCTCTCCCCACATCCACCATTGCCGGCGGCTCACCTCCAACTGCACAACGCTACGCGCTGTTAACATCCAGCTGCCCGACACTACAATGGCAGATACTCCAACAACAATGCAAACCAGCCACAGACTGCACACAGCACATACAGAGCGCTACGTGGCGTTACCAATATAAAAACTTAAACAGCCTACTTACAAATTTAAAAAAAAAATGTTTTTTACCTTCATATATATTGACTAAAAATACACTCTGATCATTACAACATCTCCATTCGAACAATATCTGCTGTCCCGCCCATCAAAACAACTGCACACGACATTGCCTCAAATAGTGCAGCTATCAACATCCTCTCAGCAAAGCACTAACAACCACAACTTCTGAACAAGCACTCCAGTGGAGGCGGCAGAATAAAACTCTTTGGCGCGATCTCTGGCGCTGTGACTCAGTGTAGCCACCTTTCATATGCCCTTCCTCCACGGGCTAGAATTTGATGGTATTTTTGCCAGCATTGGTGGTGAAAATACCACCAAATTCGTCAAAAAAATACAGACAAAAATAAAAGATAATATTAATAAGTAAATATCACATAACTAGATAAATTTTGGCTTTGCACTGACCCTTCAATAACCTAATATATAAAATGCAGTAAGGAATACAAATGCTTGCATACATATGATTTTACATAATAGTTTACACAAGTATCATTCAATCAATGGCACCAGCAAGGACGAATACGTGTAGGTAAGAGTCTCATAACATTTCATAAACAGTAAATACACAAAAAAATCAGTTTATACAAATATTCACATAAAATCCTTTCAATAGTTCAATAAACAAGTAGCACTCCTCAGAGTAGTTCACAGTTCCAACAGTAGCACCCGGCAATGGTCAACAGGTGCAAATAGCAGTCTCATAACATTTCATCAGCAGTATTTAAACAGCTCCAACAGTGGCACCCAGCAATGTTGAACAGGTGCAGACACCAACAAGTGACATTATGTCAGTAGAAGCAGTTCCATCAGTGGCACCCAGCAATGTTGAGCAGGTGCAGACACCAATAAGCGACATTATTTCAGTAGAAGCAGTTCCAACAGTGGCACCCAGCAATGTTGAACAGGTGCAGACACCAACAAGTGACATCATTTCAATAGAAGCAGTTCCATCAGTGGCACCCAGCAATGTTGAGCAGATGCAGACAGCAACAAGTGACATTATGTCAGTATAAGCAGTTCCATCAATGGCACCCAGCAATGTTGAACAGGTGCAGACTCCAACAAGTGACATCATCTCAGTAGAAGCAGTTCCAACAGTGGCACCCAGCAATGTTGAACCGGTGCAGACACCAACAAGTGACATCATTTCAATAGAAGCAGTTCCATCAGTGGCACCCAGCAATGTTGAACAGGTGCAAATGATTAGCTTTTCAGAGCATTCACCCAAGGTTGGCGCCGGTGGCGACGCCTACGACGTGCTGACATGAGGAAACTTTCCAACCGATTTCTCATACACAAACAGCAGTTGACCGGCGTTGCCTGGTGAATCGTTGTTGTGATGCCTCGTGTACGGAGGAGAAATGCGTACCATCACGTTTCCGACTTTGATAAAGATCAGATAGTAGCCTATTGCAATTGCGGTTTATCGTATCGCGACATTGCTGCTCGCGTTGGTCGAGATCCAATGACTGTTAGCAGAATATGGAATCGGTGGGTTCAGGAGGGTAATACGGAACGCCGTTCTGGATCCCAACGGCCTCGTATCACTAGCAGTCGAGATGACAGGCATCTTGTCCGCATGGCTGTAACGGATCGTGCAGCCACGTCTCGACCCCTGAGTCAACAGATGGAGACGTTCGCAAGACAACAACCATCTGCACGAACAGTTCGACGACGTTTGCAGCAGCATGGTCTATCAGCTCGGAGACCATGGCTGCGGTTACCCTTGACGCTGCATCACAGACAGGAGCGCCTGCGATGGTGAACTCAACGACGAACATGGGTGCACGAATGGCAAAACGTCATTTTTTCGGATGAATCCAGGTTCTGTTTACAGCATCATGATGGTCGCATCCGTGTTTGGCGACATCCCGGTGAACGCGCATTGGAAGCGTGTATTCGTCATCGCCATACTGGCGTATCACCCAGCGTGATGGTATGGGGTGCCATTGGTTACACGTCTCGGTCACCTCTTGTTCGCATTGACGGCACTTTGAGCAGTGGACGTTCCATTTCAGATGTGTTACGACCCGCGGCTCTCCCGATCCCTGCGATACCCTACATTTCAGCAGGATAATGCACGACCGCATGTTGCAGGTCCTGTACGGGACTTTTTGGATACAGAAAATGTTCAGACTGGTGCCCTGGCCAGCACACTCTCCAGAGCTCTCACCAATTGTAAACGTCTGGTCAATGGTGGCCGAGCAACTGGCTCGTCACAATACGCCAGTCACTACTCTTGATGAACTGTGGTATCGTGTTGAAGCTGCATGGGCAGCTGTCCCTGTACACGCCATCCAAGCTCTTTTTGACTCAATGCCCAGGCGTATCAAGGCCGTTATTACGGCCAGAGGTGGTTGTTCTGGGTACTGACTTCTCAGGATCTATGCACCCAAATTGCGTGAAAATGTAATCACATGTCAGTTCTGCTCCCCGACACGCTAAGAGCAGCGGACATCGACATCGCCTTACTACAAGAACTGAGGGCAGTAACTTGGTTCGCATCTTACGGATACGACACGTACGCTGTCTCGGCGGCTATGGAACTCACAGGCGCAGCTATCCTCCTCCAAGACGGAATTGCACTTTCCGATGTCGCATACCTCCCAACGGCAAGAGGGGTGGCCATAACAGTTGAGGGAGTCAGAATCATAAATCTCTACGTCCCATCGGGCACAGATGAACAAAGGGATCGCTTCCAGTTCTACGTAGAAGAGATCACGCCTTTATTTCTCGGCAGACACGATTAGTTCAGCGTGGGTGGAGACTGCAACGGTGTTATTGAGCGTACAGACCATAACCCACATTTCACCACATGTCCGGAACTTCGCTTCCTCGTCCGTCGCCTTCGTCTCGTCGACAGTTGGAAAGTGGCATACGGTGACCGCCCGGAGGATACACATATCACGAGCCACTCTGCCAACCAACTCTGTAGAATATATATCTATGACGCTCTAAAACCCGTTCTTATTTTTATGTGAACTATCTGGTAAGAATTCTAATTGGTGTTGGGATGAGGAAGCTCAATCAGAATTTGAACAACTTCGTGGTGCTTTAGTTGCTGCTCCACTTCTTTCACATCCGAATTTATCTAAAGATTTTTGTTTGGCGACGGACTCATCATACAAAGGCTTAGGTGCACACTTATTTCAAGAGATAGAAGAAAACGGCGTTGTAGTACAGAAAACTATTGCATTTGGAAGTCGTGTTCTCTCTAAATCAGAAAAGAATTATTCGATTACGGAACTTGAAGCCTTGGCTGTTGTATGGGCTTTCACAAAATTTCGCATATTTTTGTATGGCAGACATACTAAGGTTTACACCGATCACTGAGCTCTGGAATTTCTTATGTCAACAAAATTAACACATGGAAGATTGTCACGATGGGCGCTGTATCTACAGGAATTTGATTTTAGTATTGTTTACATACAGGGTTCTTCAAATATTATTGCTGATGATTTATCACGTGCACCTATGGGTTTTAAACAAAGTGCTGAGGAGGACTGCAAGGAAAACAATTATTGTTTGATGTATATTAAAGGTGTTGCGTTTGAAAATTTTATTTCTTCTTCGCTACAGGAAATCGCTAAGGAGCAAAATAAGGATCCAATCTGGAAGGACATTAAGGAGAAGTGGAGGAGAAAGGAAAGCGTAGCGATTAGACAGTATTATTTAGTTAGCAATGATATTCTTTTTAAACGAAAATCGGTCGACAACTCTGTTTGGTTAGTTTGCATTCCTGATGAGTGGGTTAATAAATTGATTTGGTATACACATTTCAGTTATGCACACTTTGGTCCCAGAAAATGCTTTCATAAATTACGAGAAAATTGCTACTTCAGTAATATGGAAAAACGTATTCGATCTGTTCTTGCCAAATGCAAATTATGTCAAAAGGCTAAGCCGCCAACTATTTCTCACAGAGCACCGTTGTTTCCTATCATTCCAGCGAAATTAAAGGAGATGGCTGCAGTCGATTTGTTCGGTCCAGTGGTTCGTTCTACTAATGGTTTTGCGTACATTTTGGTAGCAGTGGAACTGACATCAAAATATGTGTCGGTTAAATTTCTCGTCTGTAGCACGTCATCTTCGTGGTGTAGCAATTTTAATGGCCAGTAGTGTATTTGTGCATATCGCTATCCCATGACTAGTGTCATGTCGGTGCGTATCACGCAATACAGAGGCCGTTTCGAACGGGAGACGACTGTTAATTTTCAAGCCGGTATCCCTCGTCCTGTAATGAAATAGCCTCAGACCAAACAGAAAAAAGTCGGTAAAGAGAGAGTCACTGCGCACTGTCCATTCCTGGCGTCACATATTAAGTGCCACATGTCAAATGAAGACAAGTAGCCATTTTCAATGAGTTCAATAGTTCTTGTAGTGAAGAATCATGCACTTACCTACGTTAGTCAACACAGTATAATCAGCGCTTGGGACTTTTTAGTGGGTAATAATAGAACCTTAATTATCACGTCAACAAATAATGTTACTTAATTAATTTTGTTTGTTGCTTGTAGGTGCAAAATGGAGTTGATTTGCACCATTTTCAGGCTTCTATAGGAACGTGCTACATCACAGTGGCCCAAGTATTTCAGTGTGTAGTGGGACTGGAGGAACGTTCCTTGCAAACAAACAAACATTGATTGTATTAACAGAATCTTCCGTCGGTTCTTGGTAGAACAACATTGTAATAAATGAAAAGCACCAGTTTGCTTCAGAACAAAAGCAAACTGGTGCTTTTCATTTAAAAACATTGATTAGGTATTCATCTTCGTAGTGTAGCAATTTTAATGGGTTGGTTGGTTGGTTGGTTGGTTTGGGGTAGGAGACCAGACAGCGTGGTCATCGGTCTCATCGGATTAGGGAAGGATTGGGGAGGAAGTCGGCCGTGCCCTTTCAGAGGAACCATCCCGGCATTTGCCTGGAGTGATTTAGGGAAATCACAATTTTAATGGGCAGTAGTGTACTTCTTCATGAGTAAGTTACAGCTTACGTCACTGAATCAGTGAGATTCGAAATTTTCTACATTTATTTCGTAATCATTCCTGTCTTCTGATATTAGACAAACAGTTGGAGGCAAAATATAAAATACGTATTTCGTAAATCACGTACAAAAGAGACGAGAAACGAAGATTATCCTTACGACGCATATGATAGTGCTTTCTCACCGTTTGGAGCACTGGTGTCCCTACAGTTGTCAAACGGTAACAACCTCCGCAGCAGAGTGTCATGACAGTCTATACTGGACTGTGTGACGTGGGGTTTTCTTGTTGGTATTGTTGGTATTCTGTGCAGAGGGCAGTGTAAAAAAATCTGGGTGTGGCGCAGCGCCGACCTTGGGAAAGCTCCGGCGGCGTCACTGTGTGACACGTGCCGCGCAGACTGGGCTTCGCGGGGGCGGCGGCGCCAGAGGGGGGGAGGGCGGTCTGGTCTGCGCGTGGCTGCGGAACCAGGTTAAGGGCGGCGGGAGAGGCCGCGGGGCAGAGCTGCGCGCGCAGCGCCGCCTGCAGGCAGCACCAGCGCCCCTGGCCGCCCGGCTGCCCGCCTTGCTCGTCCTGCATGTCACAGCAGCCAGTATTTTCAGCTCCAGTTTAATTTTGTGACCAAGTGACTTGTCACTAGTCGACGTCACCACCACGCTACACAGACGCACTGTTGCGACCGCGTCCAGAGAATTCGCCATATGCAGTACTCACAGCAATTAGACGAGCTGTGATTCGTCTGCGTGTTACCCGCGGCATTGCCGGCCGGAGTGGCCAAGCGGTTCTAGGCGCTACAGTGTGGAACCGCGCGACCGCTACGGTCGCAGGTTCGAATCCTGCCTCGGGCATGGATGTGTGTGATGTCTTCAGGTTAGTTAGGTTTCAGTAGTTCTAAGTTCTAGGGGACTGATGACCTCAGCAGTTAAGTCCCATTTGAACCATTAATCCGCAGCATTACCTTGCGGGTGGCGAGATTCGCCGTGCAGGCACAGACAAGGTGCAAAATGCGACCGAAAACCATACGAGAAAGAGAGACAGTTTAAGAATTTACCGGGTGAGGTACATCTTTTAACCCTCGTCTTTCTATCCTCTATCTACGAGAAAATGCTTGAAGGTGCTTATCTCTCGATCCGCGAACGTTAACACATGCTGTAGTCAGATTATGACCCTGCCGTCATTATGTGTACTACAGTGTGTAATGCATATCAAGGAAAACTATCCGAGTTATCAGCAGTATGACATGTGTCATAATTATAGCATCTTTCCGATGTAACTATAAAAAAAACACAAAAGTGCTTCTTATACAAGTCTATAACATTTTTAATGCCATACCCCAACATATCAGGGATCTTCCAATTGAACAATTCAAAAAAAAAGTAAAAGAATTTCTTCTTGAGCTCAGCATTTATGAAACTGATGAATTTTTAATGGAGGCAAAGAATATGGTATGACTACACTTTGTGATTAGCTTTTATATGCTTCTATATATGAGTTAGTCTGTAATTGGCTAAATTTACTATGCAATATCAATTTGTACCAGAAGTGTCTCTGTTTTGTATTTGTGTGAAGGTACCATAATTATTTGTGCAATATTTATATTGTGTAATATTTTTCTTGTTTTTGTAATTATTTGTGTAACATTTATACTGTGTAATATTGACTTTCGTAATGCCTCAGATGATCTCTGAGGTCTCTACAACAATAAAAATCAATCAGTCAATCAATCAATCAATATTTCTGCAGTGTTGAAGCAACAACAGAAAGAAACGATTATATTTTATTTATTTATTTAGACTGATCAGATTAAGGCCATCAGGCACTCTCTTGCATCGGACCAGTGTTCTACACATGCAGCATTTCACACATCAGTTACATCATGACAATAGTTTAAATAAGAAAATTAGATTACTCTAGTGACAATATGAATAGAGACTAATGACTAAGACCTAATAAAGTAAATGCTGGCAGTATTTTTACAACAGGTGCTATACATACAGATTATGATAAAAGCAATAACAATAACAGTAAAAAAATCAAATAATAATGATAAACATGAGAAAAATTGGCAATAGTAATGAAGATTTATGCAGATGTACATTAATATCTTGGTGTGTAAAATAAATGTTTACTAGTATAGCGAGTTTTGGGGAAGGGAGATTTAAGGAGGGGGAAAGAGGGAAGTAATGAGGTGAAGTGCATTCGTGTACAGAGGAAGGCATTACTGTTACTTAAGTAGATACGTCATTAACTGTTTATTGAAGCCGGACATGTTTTTAAGTTCTATAACATAACGAGGGAGGTTATCCCAGAGTCGGGTTCCCGCTACTGTAAAGGACTTGGAGAAGGTGACTGAACGATGCAATGGAACAGAGAGGATTTTATTATGATGGGAACGTGTGGTTCTGTCAGTTTCTGTCATGTTGTTGCGACATAAGCGTTAAGGACGAGGGGAGATATGAGGGACAGTGTACATTTATATGGCAGTAGATGAGACAGAGTGTATGGAAATCTCTGCGTTTGTTTGCACGTAGCCAGGACAATTTTGCATATGCTGGTGAAATGTGATCAAAAAGTCGAACGTCACAGATATATCGGACGCAGGCATTCATGACCAGTTCTAGACGTCGCGAATTTTCCTGAGAGAGGCCTTGTACGATAATATCGCTGTAGTCAATGATTAGGAGTATAAGCGTTTGTACTAATTTCTTTTTCAGATCTAAAGGGAAGAATTTTTTTATATTTTTGTAGGACATGAAGGGATGCTGATGCTTTTTTGCACACTGCAGTTACGTGCTCTGTCCAAATTAGATTTTCATCTATTATTACTCCCTAACTCTTTGCTGAGGGAGAGAAGTTAATATTTGTTCCATTTAGGATAAGAGATGGTACGGATTCCCGATGTTTTGGGCTAATGAGCTTAGAGTGACCAACAAGTACCGCTTGGGTGTTAGATGGGTTTAGTTTTAGTCCTATGTCCTGTGCCCATTTTGATAGTGCATCAAGGTCAGTAATGAAATTTTCAATAGCTTTCTTAAGATTGCTTGGTTTCGCAGTTACATACAACTGAAGGTCATCAGCATACATATGATATTTGCAATGGTCAGAACCGATGACACATCGTTGACATACAGAGAGAAGAATATAGAACCTAATACTGAGCCTTGGGGAACGCCTGACACTACCTGCCACCATTGTGATTTTATATTTCCAGATAGGACGCGTTGCTCACGAGACGTCATGTATGAGCGAAACCATTACACTGCACTTGGTGAGAGATTTAGACCGCTAAGTTTGGCTAGCAAGATGTCGAAGTCGACAGTATCAAATGCTTTACTGAAATCTAAGAAGCAAATGATAGTCGCTTCTTATCTGTCAATGGCAAGCTTCAGGTCATCTGTAACCTTTACCAGTGCAGATGTTGTGCTTCGATGTTTACGGAAACCTGATTGGTATTCGTCTAGTAGGTTGTTAGTAGCTAGGCATAAGGTAATTCCTGACAGTTGGCAGTGCTGTTGCCAGATTTCAACTACAAAGCTCAAACGGCTGCCGGCGGGAACAGTAGCCGCCTATGAAGCTCCGACAACAATGAGGCGTTACTGTAGAGACAAATTTCTGTAACGTGATTGGTTGCAGTAGATGTGCGAAGCTGCTGCGCCTATCCCAGTGCAGCTGTGCAGCCGATTACCAGCGACTCAACTATAGTATCAAACAGATGTCTGTCGCTAACATGGTTTTTGCAGCTAAGTGCGTTCGGTTCACTTAGCTGCCGCCTGCTCAGCTCGATCATGTTCATCAGTGGAGCTCTTGATGCTATCCATAACAAGTAGTATTAAGGGGGGCACGACGTCAAACCGTTGGAGCAGGAGAGGCACCACAGGACATTTTAATTTCCAGTGTCTATACTTTTACAAATAAATTCATAAAACTTTGTCAGCATCACCAGGAAGGACTCAGGCTTCACACTCATTGCAGTGGAAGTTCGAAAACATAACAAAATAATTTTTTTTGCGTGTGAAATTTCATCATATTTTTCACTTACTAATGGCAGCATTTGTTGCTATAGGTACACTTTTCTTCATAAATTAGGGAGATTCTTCCATGAATTTTGCACAGCATACATACAATACTTACCGGTGAATGAAACTCTAGAATTCATTTAATTTATGAAAAAACGAGTGATCTCTTGTGTTTTAAACTTCATGTTTAGAAAAAACACAAATTTTGTTGTTAATTACCTCAAGTTTTACCACAGTTTTTAATAGATTTGGAAAATTCTAGAGTTTCATACACCTTTAAGAATGGTTTGTATGCTGTGCAAAATTCATTGAACCATCTCTCTTACTTATGAAGAAAAGTGTACCTATAGCAACAAATGCTGCCATTAGTAAGTGAAAAAAATGTTGAAATTTCACATGTAAAAAAATTACTTCTTTGTGTTTTCGAACTTCCACTGCTATAAGTGTGAATTCTGAATCCTTCCTGATCATGCTGACAAAGTTTTGTGAATTTATATGTAAAAGTATAGACAGTGGAAATTAAAATGTCCTGTGGTGCCTCTCCTGCTCCAAGTCGGCCCGTTTGACGTCCTACCCCCCTTAACAGAAGAAATAGAGGAAATACAATGAAGAACGGCGCCTTTCGCCACAGCGCAGTTTACTGGGCGGGAGAGCGTTCCAAAGATGGCCAACAGACACCAGTAGCAGGCGCTGCAAGAGAGGGGTTGTAGACCACGGAGAGGCCTCGAGACCTTACGTTCCTAGAAGACTCAAATAGCATCTTACTTCCTGCTAAATATTTCTTGTGAAATGATCACAACGACAAAACTAAGGACATTAGGTGTCTTATGGACCTTTACCGACATTAATTTTTTCCATGCGCCATTGATGTATGGAATAGGAAAAGCTGAGAAAGTATCCTCCGTCACAGACCGTCAGGTGGCTTGCGAAGTGTAAAACGTAGACGTAGATGTACTTCACTATGATATTGCAGGAGCTCAAAGGTCGCCAAGGGTGTGGTGAACCAAATACGCTATTTGATTGAAGGCTTCCGATTTTTGACGATTTATACCCTCTGAGGACTAAAGTAAGACGCGACGCGACAGCTGAGGGACCATTCAGCCAGTACTTAGGATGCTTTCAAGTGTCTGTTGATACGATCCGCTGTGTAAAGCTTCTGCGGCTGATTACAGTACTCTAGTGAAAAGATTTCCGCCACTGGTAATCGGCTGCACTGTTCAAGCATCTGGTGTCGTAAGGCCGCAGGCGGTAGGTGTTACATATGTAATATATTAGATATTTCGTTGTTATTCTAGCGTGAGAGAAACGGTGGTAAGCGCTCAAACACCGAAAGTCTTAAGTTTCTTTGCTAACCATTGTGGTAAATGTTAAAATCCACATGGTGCATGTATTAAACCTCACTGAACAGTCGGTTTCGCTGCAAGCATTGTTCCCATGGATGGGTCGTACCAAACAGTCGACAGAATGCGACACAACAGCTAAACTTGACAACAATAACGTAATTAATAGTATCGACTGAAAATTATCATAGTAGTAGGACCTACTAGCAAAGGTGACAAAAACGACGACAGTAAAATTTGTATCCCGTACTTCAGCAGTTGACCTATATAGGTCAACTCAAGAATAGGAGCCGGCCGAAGTGGCCATGCGGTTAAGGGCGCTGCAGTCTGGAACCGCAAGACCGCTACGGTCGCAGGTTCGAATCCTACCTCGGGCATGGATGTTTATGATGTCCTTAGGTTAGTTAGGTTTAACTAGTTCTAAGTTCTAGGGGACTAATGACCTCAGCAGTTGAGTCCCCTAGTGCTCAGAGCCATTTGAACCATTTTTGCCAAGAATAGGATAACACTGCTAGCGAAGACGGAAAAACCAACATACGTAACACTGGCATCCTGTACCTCAGTTTAACTACGAAGATAGTATCCTGTCCTCCAGTTGAGCCATATAAGTAAACTAGTGCTAGCAAAGTCGAAAAAAAGCGACATACGAAAAATTTGTATCCCATACGTCAGTTGACCTATATAAATCAACTGAAGAATAGGATACCAGAGGTAGCGAAGGCGAAAAAAAGGCAACAACTGTAAAATTTGTATTCCGTACTGCAGATGACGAACCCAAACACAACTGAGAACAATATAATATGACAAAGAAATCCGTTTAAATATACATTCAATACAACATAAAAATAAGATACTAAACTTAGCATACACAAATTCCTCCGGAAAAAACCAAAGCTGGCCCTGAGAGACGCTAACAAAAATCACATAGCCTACCCACATACAAATACACAAGAAACACAACATCACAAAAAACAAACATACATACAAATATACGCTATGTGATCAAAAGTATCTGGACACTTGGCTGACAATGACTTACAAGTTCGTGGCGTCCTCCATCGGTAATGCTGGAATTCAATATGGTGTTGGCCCACCCTAAGGCTTAGTTTACACGACGACACTAGGTTGCAGCCAACTGCGCTACCGGCCACTGCGCATGCACGCCGTGCGTTTGCGCAACTCGTTGGTGAAACTAAACACTTTCGGCGTGTTCCAACTTTGGCGACACTAGTTCCATGAGTTTTGAGGTTATGTGTGTTCGTAGAGTGCAGCCAAACAGAAATATGAAGTGGGGAACGGAGAACAATGTTCGCTTTTTAGATATCTATGCTTTGCATAGGTGTTTGTAGGATTTCAGTGATGCCCATCACAAAAATAAGCGACAAATTGCTGCCGCTGAGACCGTCATGTGCAATCATAAAATAGGTGCTTAGACAATATCTGAGGTGCAGGGCAAAATTTATTGAGATAGCAGCCCTTATACAGCTGAATTAAGAAAACTACAACCAAGTGTAATTCTAGCTGCGGCAATGCTCTCGTCTACAAGACGGCCAAGTTGGCCAACTCTTTGTTAAGGAATATTGTTGACATGAGGGAAGGCTATATCAATCCAAAAAGCTACTTTCTTTATTCAATATGTATCTATTTAAAACATTACTGCCGGCCGCGGTGGTCTCGCGGTTAAGGCGCTCAGTCCGCAACCGCGCGACTGCTACGGTCGCAGGTTCGAATCCTGCCTCGGGCATGGATGTGTGTGATGTCCTTAGGTTAGTTAGGTTTAAGTAGTTCTAAGTTCTAGGGGACTGATGACCACAGAAGTTAAGTCCCATAGTGCTCAGAGCCATTTGAACCATTTTTTAAAACATTACTGCAGTGCTCCCCATTCACATATGTTAGAATATTGAAATATTGCCACTGTACAGATCTATATCCAAGAGAGTAGTTTGCAAACCATTCTCTTCTTAATGCGGCCTGCTTCGAATAATTATTGTTGCTAATGTCAATAATTATTACTGTTAATAAAAATTGGTGTTAATGAAATAACATCATCACCAGCTAAAACCGTATCTTACTGCATGCCTAGTTTCTCGATTGTATTGCACGTAATATGATACGTAATGTCAGTTCTGGCGATAGTGCTTTATCCATTACAGTACCTTTATTCCTTACCGCATAATTAACTCTATTTAGAAGAAACTCGAACAGCTCTGGTTTCATTCTAAGATAATTAAAAGAACTTCTTGGATCTTCCGTTATAAACTATTTCAGCAAGGATGCTGAGCAACCCAGCTGAGGTCTTTTCTTCATCCAGTCACGAATTGAAACACGTTTCTTATTTCTTTTCTTATGCAGCGATTCCACGCAACAAGCTTTAACTCCATCACAACTCGTGTGACGTGCAGCTGCAAAACTTTCATTTCAGACACGACTCAGCACCCACAAAACGACGAAACTGAAGTGTATACTGGTGTCGCGATGTCTACAGTCATATATATGAAACCACTTGCGAGCAACTCATTCCACGCAACGAGTGGCGCAACCCAATGTCGTCGTGTAAACTAGGCTTTTAGCCTTGATGACAGCTTGCACTCTGGCAGGTACCCGATCGTGTTGAAAGATGCAATCGCCATCCCCGAATTGCTCTTCACCAGTGGGAACCAATAAGGTGCTTAAAACATCAATGTAGGCCTGTGCTGTGATAGTGCCACGCAAAATAAAAAGGTGTACAAGCCCCCCCCCCTCCTTGAAAAATCACGAACACACCATAACACCACCGCCTCCGAATTTTACTGTTGGCACTACACACGCTGGCAGATGACGCTCACCGGGCATTCACCATACCGACACCCTGCCATCGGATCGCCACATTGTGTACCGTGATTCGTCACTCCACACAACGTTTTCCCACTGTTCAATCATCCAATGTTTACGCTCCTTACACCAAGCGAGGCGTCGTTTACCATTTACCGGCGTAATCTGTAGCTTATGAGCAGCCGCTCGCCCACGAAATCCAAGTTTTCTCACCTCCCGCCTAACTGTCATAGTACTTGCAGTGGATCCTGTTGCAGTTTGGAAATCCTGTGTGACGGTCTGGATAGATGTCTGCCTATTACACGTTACGACCCTCTTGAACTGTTGGCGGCCTCTGTCAGTCAACAGACGAGGTCGGCCTGTACGCTTTGTGCTGTACGCGTCCCTTCACGTTTCCACTTCACTATCGCATCGGAAACAGTGGACCTAGGGATATTTAGGAGTGTGGAAATCTCGCGTACAGACGTATGACACAAGTGACACCCAATCACTTGACCACGTTCGAAGTCCATGACTTACACGGAGTCCCCCATTCTGCTCTCTCACGATGTCTAATGACTACTGACGTCGCTGATATGGAGTACTTGGCGGTAGGTGGCAGCACAATGCACCTAATATGAAAAACGCATTTTTTTGGGGTGTTCTGATACTTTTGATCACATATGTGTGAACCCGGAAGTTCACATCGACAAAATGAACTAAAATAATGAAAAAGATAACCACAGAAAAACATTACCTTACATAAGAAAATGAAGAATGATTCACCTACCCCAAAAACTCCAAATCAATGCCTTAAGCATCCCGACCTAAACCACCCTTTTCCTTAATTGTCATTTACCCTCCATCCCAACATGAAAGTAGCTAACAAATTTTGGAGGATACATTTGCCTAACACGTTTAAGAAAACACTTAAATGGGCAGTAAGTATCGGGTACACCAATCTCGAAGAGAATTCATGTAAATGGCTCTCTACAACAGATTCCATGGCTGTCCAATGAATCTCTAGACTATTGGTACAAGCCCCAGTAGTTGAACTTCTGAATTCAGTGTTACGATTCACGACAATATGCTGACAACCCCTATTCCCCAAATACCAAAATGAAGAAAATTCTTGGCCACGTGATCCTCAGTTAACTGCATCAACACTTTCTTCATTCTATTACGAACCACATCAAATACTATATCACACCTTGGCCTGAAATTACACCCCCCCAAACCCATGATCCCACCGCAGGTTCCCCCTTTTGTACTTGGTTTTGCCAAAAGCGGACTCATCTGTTTTGACAATGACATTCGGCCCAAAAAGTCTCCCTACACTTCATATATTCCCCATAGATTTCCCTACAAAAAGAGCAGCAGTCTAGAACGGTACCCTCACTCACACGACATTTATGTACACACAACCTGGTCTCGAGGACTGTTCGATACTAGTCGTCGGCTTTGACCTGTAATGTAATGGCTGCTGTGACGTCACGTTTTGGTGCGTATTTTTAATTGAATTTCTGTATAGCCTTACTTTCCGTCGGCAATAATCTCGTTGGCTTTTACGGAAAGTAATTTGTTAATCTTTGCGTGGGATTTGAAATTGTTTTTTAGGTATTATTAGCAACACGGAATACGGAGGCAAGTGCGGGGCCAAGTCCTGTTCCTGATTTTGAAGATGTGGAAAATAGTGGTAATGGGGAACAACATATTCCTCACGTTCTTTTCACTACTGTGAAATTGGCTCATGAATAGTGGGAACCAATGAATGTTATCATTTTTTCCAGGCAGTACAATTTAATTGTGTATTGTTTGTGGCAACGAGATGACATTCTGCAAGGGTTCGAAGAAGTGCACTAGCGATCTGTACTAGTATATGTAGCGCTGTGAAAAGATCGTGTGTGGCGGTCTCTTCGTAGAGGCACATGGTTTGAGAAATCAAGGATTCCCATGAAAAGTATTTTATTACTTCCTTTTTTTGTTTGATTAAGATCTGTTTGACTTGCTGCTCATGAGACAGAAATAGACCATAAAACTATTATAGATTGGTATTCGCTTTGCCGGGAAGTTGTTCGACTTTTGTCATGAGAAGGGACAAAATTGGTGTGCTGGGGTTATTATAAAAATTGACGAATCGCAATTAGAAAAAAAGGAAGGTGTGTGAGGCCACGATGTTGTTGGACCATGGATGTGGGTGGCCGTTCTTTCAGAGAATCACTCTTCTCCCGACATGGTTTTTAAGGTAATTAAAGATAGGACAGCTTGTACTACGTTTTAGTTAGTAAAAAGTTGTATAGCAGATGGGTCAATAATAATGTCAGACGGGTGGGGTAGTTATAATGGATTAGACGAAACTGGGTACATACATTTGGTTGTGAATCATTTCGTTGAATTTAAAGACAAAAAAACAGGGACTTGTACAAACACAATTGAACGGTATTGCTGGGCAATAAAAACTATTATTGGGCGTAGGAAAAGGAAAATTTCAGTACTACAGAGTCATTTAGATGAGAGTATTTGGAAGAAGAATGTTCCACACAATCGGTGCTAGTTTGAAGTTTTTTTGGAAGACCTGGGGAGGATGTATGTGCCAAAAAGAGAGAGTTAACTTTCGGTTTTGGAATGGAGGTGCATTTTTCGTTTCTTCTTATTTTGGTTTTTGCAGTTACTTTTGTCTCACGAAATTTGTTTCATCTTTGGTTTTCAACTACTAGGTTTTTTTTTAATAATTTATAGATAACCTTGATTTCTTGGACGTCAACCTATTGGGGACACCAATGTGTTGTTGATAAGAACTGTTGCGTATCCAATTACCGTAATTTTCACTTCTATACTACTTTTGTCTAACAGTGACTTGCTGTGTGGCGGTTCTTGCATTGTGTGCTGATATTGGTAGTTGCTTGACGTTGGTATTAGCGAACTTGTAGACGGTAGTTGAGTACATGTCGAGGAGGAGGTGGAGTGAAAAGAGAAATGTAATTTTTTGAATTTTTGAAGAAGTTCCGAATTTACCTCTTGAGTCAATATAACAACACAATGTCACTATAATGGATTGATTTAGTGGAGGTCTAGATTAGGATGGAATGTGATGATTCGGAAGTGAGTTGGCAAAGCCAACGACTCTGACTGTGGAAACGATTCCTGTGGTGACACATCGATCTGTAGTGTAGCTCGAGGTCTATGCTAGGTTGGAAAGCAACCGTTTAATTGTGAGTTGGCGAAATCAACGAATGTGACAGCGGAAAAAATTTCTATGGTGACAGATTGATCGGTGACGTAGCCCGAGGTCAACGTTGGAATAGAACAGTTTGGTTGTGAGTTGGAAAAGCCAAACATTGTGACAGCGAAAAAGTTTTCTATGGCGAGAGACTGATGTGTAGTGTAGCCCGAGATCTAGGTTAGGTGGGAATGCAAGTCTGGTTGTGAGTTGGCAATGAATCTGACAACGGGAAAGCTTTCTGTGGCGTCAGACTGATCTGCAGCGTAGCCTGAGGTCTAGGTTAGGCTATAGTTCAACAGTTCTCTAGTTAAAACCAAGAAAACTACATGTGTTAAGCGATTCACCTATAGTGTATCAGGACCTGTGTTAGGTGTATACTGCAGATTTCGTTGCTGTGTCGAAGGAACCGAATGCCAACACGAATATACGGTGCCTGGTTGATCTGTATCGTCTGTCGTGATATATGATGCTATACGCAGTATCCTACTTGTATCTACGATTTTGCCGAATATTTGGACTATGTGGTTCAGTTACGAGATATTAGTAGAAAACTACAACTGATATTATCTACGAATGAGTATTCTCATTGTCTGAGGACATACTAACGATTTCACGTTATCAGTTTGTTCGTTGTGGTGCTTATTTGACTTTTTTCTGAATATGGCTCGATTTACGAGAAATTATTTATTAGAAATATTTCGTTGTTTTCGAGTGCAATGTGAGGTACGGGTATTCGCCAAGCAAGGTTATGGCGACCATTATCAACAGTAGTAGACTTAGAAAAAGAAGTTGAGTCTCTAAGTGTGTTTCTAGTTGCTTTTTGGTATTATAGGTTTGACTCTAACGTTTAGTAGCAAGTTTTTTTTCCTCAGTTACACGGGCCATATTTTGAGAAGATTAATGTGAATTTCTTGCTTTGGTAGTTTGTGGCGTATTCGATTTAGTGTACAATAGTTCATCTATAGTACGAATAGTTTCTATTTTTACCAGAATCATTTGTTTCCACTTTCATATTTTACGTTCCGGCGTCCATTATAGCGGTAGGTTGTGTTTTTTACAACAGGGCTTACTCCATTTCTTTTTCGTTCTAAAAACTATTTCTTTCATTACAATATTTGTAATGCGAAGGGTTTGTTCTGCGACGTTGTTAATTTTTCTCTTTTTTTGCGCATTGAACGCCATACTCGACCTTTCGTACACCTCCGTATGAATAAACCATGAGTACGACACTCTGACGCACTTATCAGAGGCATTTGTTCGCCGCACTCACGACATCGACCATAATCAGCAATAAGATCACATAATTGCAAAAACCGGATGGTTGACATCAATTGTACGCCCTAAACCTCCTTCAAGTCCTCCATATTCACAGGAATAGATAAATCCATACCTAAATACGGAAATCAAAACGTAAAACTTCCCCCCTGCGGGTCCGGGGGTTAGAGTAGGCGACTAAAAGCAGTCTCACACGTTTCGACCTTTATGTGATTGTCCCTTGTCTAAATTTTTAATAAGAGCGAGCCAATTGGGCAAGGGCGCCTTAAATGGTGCATCGTGTCCATCGTGCATTGAGATCTTTAGCCCACTTTCTCGTCGTCGTATTGCAGTCCAACTTATTCTCCATCTCTTGGGCGACGACACCTTCTTGGGTGCGTTTTCCACCATGCACTATGCATTGTCGCTTTCTGCGCCGACGACGAATATGGACTTTTTAGCACCTCTTATCCACCGCAGTAGCAAGTCCGTTGTGGTGGTGCCGCCATGTACCCTGTTAGTTGTAGTCCCCTGACAACACAGGGATCGCTCTGCTGTAGATGCCCATCTCCCTGGGGCATCGGGACTCCCAGCAAAGGCCATCCTGCCAGGTGGCCCTTGCTGAGGCTGTGTGGCGCCTGTGTGAAGGGCCCTTGGTCGGAGTGGGTGGCATCAGGGCGGATGACACGCCATGAAGCGTAGTACATCATCTCTTGCTGGTGGTCCGCTACCAGCAGTCTCTAAGTGGACAAAGTCTAACTTCAGTGCTAGGAAATATGACCCCAAATCGTTCACCTCCCTGGCCACATCATGGGAGGAATGCCAGGCTAAGGATGGCAGTGAAGATTATTCGCCCCAGTACCTCATATGTACGAGAGCTGATAGAGAATGTTTCATGTCCATGAAGCCTCAGTTTTTTGTGGAGTATTTGGAGGCCAAGTTTGGGGAGGTGGAGGGCTGCACTCTGAGTCAGTCTTGATAAAAACAGCATCCTCTACCCATTCACTGGCATTACTCGCTTGTGACAAGTTGGGGGATGTTTCTGTTATCATCACGCCCCACAAGATCTTAAATATGGCCTGGGATATTGTATTCCATAGGGACCTTCTTTTGCAGTCTGACGACGAACTGTGCTTCAATGTAGAGTGATGAGGTGTTCATTTCGTCCGGCGTGACCATCAGCGTCCGAGGGATAATCAGGTTGCCACCAGTTCCTTCATCTTGGCCTTCGAGGGTGACACTTTGACCAAGGTGGTCAAGGTGATGGTCTACTGCTGTGATGTCAAGCCATATATCCCTCCCCTGATGCGGAGCTTTAAGTGCTGGAAGTTCGGCCATATGTCTTCCTACTGTGCTTTCAGTGTCACATGTAGAGATTGTGGACGTCCATCACATCCCAATATTCCATGTGGCCCGCCACCCAGTCTCAGCAAGGGCCACCTGGCAGGATGGCCATTGCTGGGAGTCCCAGTGCCCCAAGGAGATGGGCGAACCATATGTGACTGCAACAGGAAAGGCAGGTAAAAACATTGGCACATAAAGTGGCCTCCGCCACACACCGTTGGGTGGCTTGCGGAGTATAAATGTAGATGTAGATGTGTCAACTGCAGAGAGCATCATTCACCTTGCTTGCCAGACTGCAGGATTTTCCAGAAAGAGAGGAAAATCGTGGAATATAAGACCCTGGACAGACTGACCTACACTGAGGATAAGAGGAAATTTGAGTACCTACATCCTGTGGCTATGACCTCCTCTTACGCGACCGCTATGAGAACAGTTATCGTCCCATCAGTTCCTCGCATTTTGTCATTTGTCGTCTCTCAGAACCAGTACACTACACCTGCACCTTGACGGTGGGGGCCACCACCCACCCTGTTGCACCCGCACCACCTACTACAGGAGCAACACCCCCCCCCCCCCCCAGCCATTGGGGATATCAGTCCCCACTTCTGAGCTCGAGAAACGTAAGTCTTCTTCAGCTCCTCTCGCTAGGTAGTGGTCCCTTGGGTCACTCCCTTCCCAGGTTTCTGCTAGTGGGAAAGATGACACCCACCAGTGGCTGAAGAGCCCAAAGGCAGCTGGTTGTAGGGCTTCACGCTCATCCTCAGTCCCAGAGAACGAATAAGTGAAGTCCTCACAGCCAAGGAAACCAAAGGAGCAGCGAGAGAAATCCAAAAAGGTCCCCAAGACCAAGGAAATTGCGGTGGCACCCACACCACCGCTAACTACTAACTCTGCATCTGTGGATGAGGTGGAGATTCCAGCGTCCGCTGAGGACCTAGATCTCGCCAGAATCCCAGACACAATGCATATAGACTGCTCAGCCAAAACGTCGATGGCAGCAGGTGACCCTGAGGCCTAAACTGCCTCACTGAATGTTACATGCTTTCCCAGTCTCACGATGTTATCCTCCAGTGGAATTGCGGCGGTTTCTTCCACCGCTTGGCTGAGTTACAGCAACTCTTAAGCTTTACATCTGCTTTCTGCATTGCCCTCCAGGAAACCTGGTTCCCAGCAATATGGACTCCTGCCCTCCGTGGCTATAAGGGATACTAAAGGAACGGTATCGACTATAATCGAGTGTCAGGTGGAGTTTGCGTTTATGTCCTAAACTCAGTCTGTAGTGAACCTGTGCCCCCTCAAACACCTCTTGAAGCTGTGGCTGTCAGAATAAGGACGACGCAAAAAATAACTGTCTGCAATGTATATCTTCCTCCAGATGTTGCAGTAACCCTGACTGTATTAACTGCACTGATTGACCAACTCCCAAAACCTTTCCAACTTTTGGGAGATTTTTACGCCCATAACCCCTTGTGGGGTGGCACGTACTTACTGGCCAAAGCAGAGATGTCGAAACTTTACCGTCTCAGTTCGACTTCTGCCTCTTAAATAATGGGGCTGTCACACATTTCAATGTGGCTAATGCTAATTACTCGGCCATTGATTTAGTAATTTGCAGCCCAGGACTTCTCCCATCTACCCATTGGAGAGCACATGACGACCTGTGTGGTAGTGACCACTTCCCCATCTTCCTGTCACTTCCCTTGTGTCAGACCCGCGGACGCCTGCCCAGATGGACTTTAAACAAGGCGGACTGGGAAAATTTCATCTCTGCTGTCACCGTTGAAACTCCCCTACACGGTAACATCGATGTGATGGTTGAGCAGGTGACTACAACAATCATTTCTGTGGCAGAAAACACGATTCTCGCTCTTTAGGGTGCCCCCGGCGAAAAGCAGTCCCTTGGTGGTCGCCGAAAGTCGCTGAAGCAATTAAGGAGCGTCGGCGAGCTCTACAGTGGCATAAATGGCATCCTTCTCTGCAGCACCTCATATCCTTTAAACAGTTCCATGCTCGCATTCGCCAACTTACCAGACGACGGAAGCAGGAGTGTTGGGAGAGATATGTCACGACCGTTGGGTGCAATACGTCACCTTCCCAGGTCTGAGCAAAGATCAAACGTGTTTTGGGGTACCAGACCCCAAGAGGTGTTCCCAGTGTTAACGTAAATGGCGTGTTATCTACCGACACAAACGCGATTGCTGAGCACTCACCAACTATGCTAGAGCCTCTGTGTCAGAGAATTACACCCCAGCCTTTCGCACTTTCAAACGGCGGCTGAAAGGGAAAGTCCTCTCGTTCACTACATGCCACAGTGAATCATATAACGGCCCGTTTACAGAGTAGGAGCTCTTCAGTACCCTTGCACATTGCCCCAACTCAGCTCCTGGGCCAGATCGGATCCACAGTCAGATGATTAAACATCTCTCGTCTGACTACAAGCGACATCTTCTCATCATCTTCAACCGGACCTGGTGCGATGGCGTCTTTCCATCGCAATGGAGGGAGAGCACCATCATTATGGTGCTCAAACCCGGTAAAAATCCGCTTGATGTGGATAGCTATCGGCCCATTTGCCTCACCAATGTTCTTTGTAAGCGGCTGGAACCTATGGTGTGTTGGCAGTTGGGTTGGGTCCTGGAGTCATGGGCTCCATGTCAGGGCGGCTTCCGCCAGGGTGGCTCTACCACTGATGATCTTGTGTCCCTGGAGTCAGCCATCTAACAGTCTTTACCAGAAGCTAACACCTGGTTGCCATCTCTTTTGATTTACAAAAAGCATATGACACCACGTGGCGACATCATATCCTTGCCATATTGTACGAGTGGGGTCTCCGAGGCCTTCTCCCGATTTTTATCCACAATTTCCTGTCGCTTTGTACTTTCCGTGTCCAAGTTGGTGCCTCCCATAGTTCCCTCCCCCCTCCCGCCCCATGTCCAGGAGAATGGGGTCCCACAGGGCTCTGTATTGAGTGTCTCTCTATTTTTAGTGGCCATTAATGGTCCAGCAGCAGTTGTAGGGCCGTCCATCTCACCTTCTCTGTATGCAGACGACTTCTGCATTTCGTACTGCTCCACCAGTACTGGTGTTGCTGAGCGGTGCCTACAAGGAGCCACCCGTAAGGCGCAGTCATGGGCTCTAGCCCCTGGTTTCCAGTTTTCGGCCACAAAGTCATGTGTTATGCAGTACTGTTGGCGTCGTACCACTCATCCGGAACCCGCACTTCACCTTAATGACGATCCGCTCACTGTAGTGAAGACATATCGATTCTTAGGTCTGGTTTTCGACGACTGATTGACTTGGCTTCCTCACCTTCGTCAACTTAAGCGGAAGTGCTGGCAGCTCCTCAGTGCCCTCTGCTGCCTGAGCAACACCAACTGGGGTGCAGATCGCTCTACGCTGTTGCAGCTCTACAGACCCCTTGTTCAATCCCGCCTTGACTATGGGAGTCTGGTTTATGGTTCGGCGGCGCCATC
The DNA here is from genome assembly GCF_021461395.2 of Schistocerca americana. NCBI lineage: Eukaryota > Metazoa > Arthropoda > Insecta > Orthoptera > Acrididae > Schistocerca > Schistocerca americana. The sequence continues at coordinate 708,512,590 of NC_060119.1, read as the reverse complement.
AGCGTTGCTTTTACTTGACCCAGTGCACCACTGTGGCGTTCGCCTAGCGATGGGAGCTTTTAGGACGAGTCCGATGACCAATGTCCTTGTGGAGGCCGGAGTCCCTCCATTGCAGATTAGGCGTGCACAACTGCTGGCCAGTTACGTTGCACACGTTCGTAGTTCTCCTTCACATCCAAATCACCATCTCCTTTTCCCACCCATGGCTGTTCTTCTTCCGCATCGGCGGCCCAGGTCAGGGCTTCCAATTGCAGTTCGTGTCCGATCCCTTCTTTCCGAACTGGAGTCCTTGCCTTTACCACCTATACTTGAGGTCCATTCATGTACACCTCCATGGTGTACACCTAGGCCGCGGCTTAGCCTGGACCTTTCACATGGTTCTAAGGACTCAGTTAACCCCACGACTGTCCTTTGCCACTTCCTCTCTATTCTTGACTTGTACTGAGGTCACGAAGTGGTTTACACCGACGGCTCGATGGCTGAGGCTCAAGCCGGTTTCGCATATGTCCGTGGAGGACATATTGAACAGCATTCCTTGTCAGATGGCTGCAGTGTTTTCACTGCCGAGCTGGTGGCTATATCACCTGCTTGAGCACATCTGTTCATGCCCTGGGCAGTCGTTTCTTCTGTGTACTGACTCCTTGAGCAGCCTACAAGCTATCGGCGAGTGCTACCCTCGTCATCCTTTGGTAGCGACCATCCAGGAGTCCATCTACGCCCTGAAACGGTCCCATCGTTCAGTGGTGTTTGTCTGACCCCAGGTCACGTCGGAATCCCAGGCAAGGAACTTGCCGAAAGGCTAGCCAAACAGGCTACGCGGAAACCGCTTATGGAGATGGGCTTCTCTACAACTGACATGCGTTCAGTACTACGCCGCAGGGTTTTTCGGCTTTGGGAGACGAAATGGCATAACCTCAGCAAGCACAACAAACTGCGTGCCTTTAAGAGGACTACGAGTGTGTGGTAGTCCTCCATGCGGGCCTCTCGCAGGGACTCTGTGGTTCCCTTCCGGCTCCGCATTGTACACGCTTGGGTGACACACGGCTACCTCCTGCCCGGTGATGACCCACCTCAGTGTCGGTGCAGCACCCGGCTGACAGTGGCCCATATCTTGGTGAGCTGCCCTTCTTTGGCTGCCCTGCGACGGGTGCTTCAGTTACCGGACTCGTTGCCATTAATTTTAGCTGACAACGCCTCATCGGCTAATTTAGTTTTACGTTTTATACGTGACGATGGGTTTTATCATTCTATATAAGTTTCAGCGCATGTCCTTTGTCCCTTTGTGTTCTCCACTCTGATGCTTTTAGGGTGGATGTTTTTATCTGTCGCAGAGTGGCTGGCTTTTCCTTTTTATTCTCGTTGTCGGCCAGCCACAGTCATCTGCTCTCTTGTTTTTACCCTTTCTACCTGTTTCTTGCTTCTCTCTGTGGTTTTCTTTTCCTGTTTTGTCCACAGTAGTTTTGGTTGTCCTTTTGTTGTTCTTCTGGCTCTTCCTTTCCCCTGTTGTTCTGCTGTACGTCTCCTTTCGTTTCTTCTTTCCCTTGTGCAATTACTTTACCGGGAACAAGGGACCGATGACCTCGAAGTTTGGTCCCTTCCCCCCCCCTCCCCCCTCTTTTAAACAAACCAACCAACCAACGTAAAAATTGTCCAGAATGGAAAAAAAATTCTTCCAAGATATTTCATACTCACTAATAACGAAAATAAGCACGGAATGGATTGTAAAGAGCAAATGATTTAAATAAGTACAAGTGACAAAAATTATACAAAATGTCTAGCCCTTTCTTTTAAAACATTTTCATTTATTTCAATTTACAATGATGACGCCTCACCACGGAGGTTAACCGATTTATTACCTGCAGCTCGAAAGTAAAGACATTAACATCTATGAATAAGCTATGACGTCATTTGTGAAAGTCGACGGGCTGTATCCCATTTTTCAACTGACTCTGTCGTTCCAGACAGTCAACAGAATGCGACACAACAGCTAAACTTTACAACAATGAAGTAATCAATGATGTTTGCTTCGCACAAAGCGTGGAAATGGGACATACAATAATAACACACTTCCTGAAAAGGAATATTTTCTCATCTCTTAATTATACCTCTTTTTCCTTACTTCTAATTCATAATTGATGCGCTATTGATAATTTATGAGTGGTAAATAAATCTGTTCATTATTACACTTCACACTAAAACTAATGTACTGCAGCCCCAATAAACATTAATATAAATGTTGTTCTAGTCTCGTTTCTTAGAAATGTTGTACGATTTATAATTTGTAGACTGTATTGAACACTTAATTAATAAACTGTATGAAACATTTAATTTGTTGTATGGAACATTTGTCGTCAATATAGTTGATTTCAGTAATAGTATTCAATAGTATTTAATTTTCTTTAAACCTACTTGCATAGTTATAAAATTTTCCTAAGTTTCTTTAGAAAAAACTTCATAAATGTAGTTTTACGAGAGCTGGGGTAGGGACCACAGCTCTGACAAAACTTCCAGGGGCTCGTGATAATCTTGGCCCTGGTGCTAAACGATTTCTGGTAGAGGCAGTTGAAACGTTATCGGATCAACTTTCATATAAGCAGTGTACGCTCATTTGAATCTTCCTCGTAGATTAAAACTGCGTGCCGAACCCATACCCTGACCATTTGCCATTCGCTGGCAAATGCTCCAACGACTGAGCTACCCAGAAACGATTCATGACTCCCAACCACAGCCCTTCCAGTAGTGCTACGCCAGCTGGCTATGCGAGAGAACTTCTGTCAAATTTACGTGGGAGTTGACATGCCTGGGTAGCTCAGTCGTTAGAGCATTTCCAGCGAATGGCGAAGGGTTCAGGTCTGGACCCTGGTCCGTCACACAGTTTTAATCCCTGAGGAAGTTTCAAGTGAAATTTCGTCAGATCGAGAGTGAAATATTGTGTTTCTTACCAGACAGCTTCTCGACGTAGTCCTCTTTCAGGTTATTGCACGTTCTCCAACGAGTTTCCAGTCTGAAACTGCGTGGGACTGAACCTACCGATATGGTTTATCAGAAGTATCATGCGATGTAATCATGTTGTGACGCTAACAGAGACAGAACAGACACTGACCATATTTATTTTTCTTCCAAATAATTTTTTGGCAAGTAGGTTACGGTGATATACTGATATGTAGCATAGCCTCAGATCTAGGCTGCGATTAAAGTTGACAGTTTGGGTGCGAGCTGTCTATTCCAGTGAATGTGATATTGTAAGAATAAATGCAATTCTTATTATGCAATGTTGACAGCATTTCGGTTAGTGGTTTAGGTCGATCGTTATGAAGACATCATGAGTCAAAGCAGACGAGTGGTATCGGCAAACAGAAAACTCCCCGAGGTCTCTGTCTTCATTGGACCCGAAAAGATTTTTGGACACACAACTTCATAAAATTTGCGAACAGATTTAACTCATAGGGTCCTAAATGTGATGAATAATGTGGATATTCCAACAAATCATACTTCATGTATCTGCTCTAAAAGTATCTTTCACTACCGTGATTAAAGATGAATTTTGCTTCTGTAATACAAGGCCCTGTCCACGTATGTCCACTAGTTAATTTTTCTCTGTTTGGTAGGTAGTCAGTATAAAAAAATGTATCTTACACCCCACAAAATTTGGGCCAAAAGTTTTCAAAAAGATGGAATTTTGCGCAGGGCCATAGTTCCCACAACATGGCAAGTCATGGGATATCTCCTTATATCGTGTCGGACCTCCTATCCGTTGCAGTGCAGCGACCCGACGTGACACGGACTCAACTATACTCCGTTCATCGTAAGAAAGAACCTCACGTAAACACTACGCTATGTATTCTACCGCGTTTACTGCAACCTCATTGGATTTCGGTTCACGTGGAGCAGAAGCCAAGCTGTCCGTAGTACAGTCAAGTACGATAATGAGTATACGTTTTATGCTGTGCGTTAAGCGTACATCGTCTCGGCGGTAATACGGGACAACAGCTTTACCGGCGCATTTAACTTGGAAAGCACTGGCCAGCCACCTGGTCCAATTAACCTGAAGTGAATAGAACAGCTGAAGTAAAAACGCAAAAAGAGACGAGTAGTGAACAGTATAGCCTTGAATTTCATTTAATTTTTGACAGAAGGAAATAATTGTAAAACTCAGGCGATACGCTTCTTAGACGAGTTGATGGAAAACATAACTTGCTCTCGTTTTTAGCTAACGTAGTACTGTAATTAAAAACGAGAATGATGAAAATTCCTGAATTTAACAAGGATAATTTTTGTGCGTGAGTTATGTGCGGCGTAAGAGCGCACTGCTGGGATTTCACCATGTGGCTAAATACTGTAGCCACTGAAGGTATTACAATCAGTCGTCTGGCAATCTCTGAACTTCTTCCATATCGGACTCCGAGGGGTGCGGTGTATTTGAGTACTGCTGCGTTGGTAACGAGGCGATCAGCAACAGAATCCCAAGCCACCAAAAGGTCCACATCTCCTCCTCTTTTATGACGTGCTGTTCTACATTTCACGGTCGTTTGGCAATGACGTTTCACAAAGCTTCGTGCATTAGTTCCAGTAAGTTTGGCAGCTTAAATGTCTTGTTATTTCTCTCGACAAATCCCTTAACTTGGCTCCAGATCAATTTTATTGGGTTCAGATTGCTGTGTTAAGGTGACAACTGTAAAAATGCATCATTGATACAGTGACAGTGTGCTCCACGCTCTAAAAATTGTTTTCCGTGTTTCTACGACGCTTATCACTGGCTCGTATGGGACATCTGTCCTACAAAAAATGGGCATATTCAAACAAAGAGTATTTGATTTTTCTCCAAAAAATTTAATTGTGAATGTTTTCTTAACTTCAATATCTTTAACAATTATTCTAATATATCGATAACTAAGAATGAGTGTTTACAATGAAAACCAGAATTCTGTGGGTTGCATGTAATTAGAATCTAGAAGACGTGCATTTTTCTTGAAAAAATGATGGTTAAGTATGAGTTGCTTAACACATACGTGATAAATTTCATATTTAAATGATTTAAGTATTTAAACCGAACAAAAAATTGCAAATCATGACGGATTGCGAACCTTCGCCCAGCAGCCCGCCCGATTATCAGTCTACGACACTACTTTTTTTTTACCACATTTACCACATTCAGTAGGCTTCAGATCCTGAGAGTATTTTTGAAATTCTGAGTCTGTCCTTCCAGACTTTTTAGACACTTATTGGCCAATGGCAAAGTGTGTCTTTCTGAAGGATGCGACCTTTCCCAAAGTTTCTCTATTGATTAGCATAGAATGTGATGGACGATGGTGTACTTCCGGTCAAGGACAGCCCCCATATGGATGAAATGTAGGGGTCGTTGGAAGAAAGTGCTAAGCCGCAAGAGGTTATTTAAGGATACTGTATGTTACACGTTTTTGTATATTCAAAGACGACAAAACAACTAGGCCAAGACAAAACCATCTACGTAGCTCTTTCTTCCACCGACCCCTTCAATTATCCTACGGGAACACATCAAATGTTTCAAAGCTCAAAATGCTCACCCACTTCTTTGTGACCCCCCCCCCAGCAATAGTTTCAGAATGTGCGATTTCTGTCGTTCTTCTTGGGATTGATGCTGACCACCAGCTGTACGCAGCAGGAGACGTTTCTCATTGGAGGAGGCCAAACGTCACTAACCAGCAGTAGTTCGTTCGTTAGGACGAGTACACAACCCGTGCATCTGCCTTGAAGGCTCGTATGCAGATGGTTGTATTATACATGACATGAACTTGGTTGCGACCTAGTTAGCGACTTGTCCCACTACAGCATTTTTTTGTAGACGAAACCAAGCTGGTTCACTTACACTAGATTATGGATATACCGTCCCTACTACAGTTTTAGCCCGTAATTCACCATGTCCTAAATCTGGAATCTTAATATGGTACTCTTGAAAGAAATTTCTTGAAATCATGTCAGGTAGCTAATATACATTCTGTCACAATTCCTAATCCTATCCACAAATTTTGTGAAAGACTAAAGATGAAAGGTGTCATTCAACATGAGATTTATCGACGACCGAACGTGTTACCCAATCATTCCTGGTATCTCTCTCTCTCTCTCTCTGTGTCTCACTCACTCACTCACTCACTACGAGACATTTTTCGGAAATGAGACATGATCGTCGTAGAATAGATGAATTCCCTCTCTCTATCGAAGCTCATTTAACTAGCTGTAACAGATACAGACACTGTGAGAAGTAGCAAAAATTTGCTAATGTAAGCAGAACTGTCGCTCTTCTCGAAAACCTTTAAGAACAGTATCATTGAGTTGATGCGGTAAAGTTCCATTCTACTGTACAGTGTCAGTCAACAACCACAATGTTTTACACAACGTTATCATACCTACAGTACTCCAGTTCTGGATAATCTGATTCGCTGTGTTGGCAAGTATTATGTAAATACTCATGCAAAAGTTTATTTTGTAGCTTTAATGCGCAGTGAGATAGTAATACCAAACTACACAAAACTCTAGTCATAGGAAATTGGAACTAAAGATTTGCATGTCGTTTCCTTCTCAACGATAACACGCCGAAACAATCCAGCTTGTTCACTCTGAATGTCGTTTTGATCATCTTTCGTTTCCTTTTTCCTCTCTTTTATTAGTTATTCTGACCTCCTTCGTCACGGTGTCAGCAGCTTTTTCAGCTTCAGCTACACGTTGACTGTCCACTCAAAGAAGAACATTTTTCATGTTGTCCCCTCTTTCGATGGCTAGCCTGCTCATGGTTTTTAATCTGCTTGTTATTCCATCATTATAACATACAATGGCATCCATCACACCAATATGAAAAGCTGATATGCCAACAGAAACAGTTTTTAGCAAGTACTCCTAAATGCAGCTATTGAGACTTTCATTTGTGTTCTACGTTTTGCCATGTGAACATTCTTACAGGAGTTTGGAGTCTGAAATACCTCTATCCACTGGATTTACTTCTACTACAACTGTTTCTTTCACCAGCTGTGCATGTGTATGTGTTCGTACCTTTGCTTCATACTTACCGTACTTGCAGCATGGAGCATTTCCTTATGGGTAGAGGCCATGCTGTGGGTGCACGTCAGTGGATATTCTGTGACATAGAGTTGCCCAGATAGGTTCTCCCATCGCAATGGTATTTTCACTGTTTCTCATAATGGACAGACCACAATATTCTTTGAAGTTTTCTGTTTCTGATTTGGTTAGTCTGCCTTTCCCACCAGAGAGTTTATTTTATGTCTAGTCCTTGCAGAGTTTCCTAAGTCTTGCCCCCATTCTCTTCTGCAAATGTCCTATGCATTCGGTTTCCTAAATTTCAGATTCACCGTGTGTTTTAGCAGCCACATCACTACTGAAGACTTTTAGAGTCCCCACTACCAAGGTACTGAGTGTATTGCTCACGACGTCTAGCAACTGGCCTATCAAAAATTCCGACTGACCCCTTGGCTTCCACACCGCCACAGCATCCCTGAAAGATTTCACCACATTTGTGTTCATTTACTTTATTCACACAACATTGGCAGTGTTTTGTCAGATATTAACAGTCCAGTACATTACCCATGTTTACAAAGGTAACTGTGACATCTCCATTGAGAGATGTATAGCCTGCCTTCCGCCAGAGACCGTCTAATGCAGCAACAATATTGACAAGTTTTTGGAGTTTCTTTCGTTGCCCTCAGTATAGATGCTTCACTGACTCACGCTAGGCCTTTGTGCAGAACCCTCAAATTTGACAAGTGACAGTTGGAGATCCATCTTACCACAGAATAATGGGCTGCTTTTCTTCCCTTCCCAGTACACCTCATGGCATAACCACGGCAGTTATTCACTTCAAATGTGTCCTCGGAGTCTTTCGCGGCAGAATGTCAGAATAAAATCTTCTCCGTTTTCAAGCCACTTCAATTCCAATCAAATTCTCGAGCTTTCGATGGCTATCTCCGCCATCGTCGTCAGGAGTGAAACTACTGACTGCCAAGGCTGGTACGGTTTTCTGCTTATGGATGACGAAAGGAAGCAAAGACGGATGCTTAGGCCCCCCCACGCCACCTGACGTCACGCGGTCCCGCGACGGTCCGGAGCTGGTATGTACAGCCCATCTCACCCTACGCATGCGCATCGTTTCTGTCCTCTCTGATTGGTGCCAGTGGTCATATTCATTGCTACATCAGAAGAAAATCGTCCCAGCCGCGGCAGTCAGTAGTTTTTACTCCTGACGACGATGGCGGTGATAGCCGTCGAAAGCAGGAGAATTTTATTCAAATTGACGTGCCTTGAAAACCGAGAACATTGTATTCACTTCAGAATATTTTTTTACTTTTCACAAGAGATGTCAATGTACTTTACATAAACCTACACACTTGGCATTCCAACACACTTGTATTTGTTACATCAAAAATTATGGGAATAAAGCGAAGTCCGATTTTACCTGTCTGCTTGGATCAATATGCACAGAAACGCCAAAGAAACTGCTATAGGCATGCATATTCAAATACAGACATATGTAAACAGGTAGAAGACGGCCCTGCGGTCCGCAATGACTGTACAGGGTGGAGAAAAATTGTGTCACAAAATTTTAAGCCTGGATAACTGATGCCAGTGGAATTAAAATTACTGATGTTGCATAAGTCGACAACGCACAAGGTTTAAACTACGGAAACTTGGAGCCACACGCTTCGATTGGCCTCGGGATTGCCCTGTTGCCGGATGCTCTGGACAGCGCACGACCGCGAATGCTTTGTCTACCGGAGATCGCGATGTATCCAAGGCGACCCGCACGCTCGGTGGTAGCGCCCCAGATTTCCACTCTGGGGGCGAATCCGCCGGAGCCATACACACCCTGTTTCATGATAAGATGTACCGGGAATGAACCCGTCAACGGCTGTTAGTTCGCGTACAGAAAGTCTTCTACAAATAGCGTTTTTGTAGCTAGGACATTGTTTACTTAAATCAGGTGCTCGAACTGGCGACCCTCTGACGCGACCCAAGCTTGGTATCGTCGAACGGTGTTTTGCCGAACTCTTTCAAAGATTCCTGGCATTGCCTTGATGTGATTGGCGGAATTTTGAATGCGATTCATTAATTTATCTTCGTTTCTAGGTGGTTCGCGTCCGGGTGGGTGAACTAGAACCTTGAAAATTCCCCATAGCAAAAGTCCAGTGGCTCGAGGTCTGGTGATCGCGGGGCCTTGCCCCACGAGCACCTCTGCCAATTACCCGGCCGTCGAAGAGTTCATTTAAATATCCGCACACAGCACAACTGTTATATCCGGGCTCCCCATAATGCTGCAACCACATGCGTAGGCGTATGTCCAGGGCAACATCTTCCAGCAGGTCGGGTAGAGTTTCTTGCAAAATGTGAAGGTAATTTGCACCGGTAATATGAGGAGGTAGACGGACTGGCCCAATCAGATGGTCACCCACAATGCTTGCCCAAATGTTGAGCGAAAATCGTTCCCGGTGTCCGTGGACGTACATGACGTGAGGATTTCCCTTTGCCCAGTAAGGAACGTTTCACGTGTTGTAAAGGCCATCCCGATGGAAGGTGCACTTGTCGGTAAACAACACAATGGCGGCGAAGTCGGGATCTTGTGCAACACGTCGCAGAAGTCATCGGCAAAACCTGTGTTCAAAGTCCGCCACAGGATGTAGATCTTGGACAGGGTGGCAACTAAATGAATGGCCGTCATCCCTTAAAACACCCAGAATAACCGATGAGACACCCCCATGTGGTGTCCAACCACTCGAGTACTTGCCGTAGAGCTCCAGAACAGTCTGTTCAAATGCAGCATCCCGTCGTGTTCGATACTGCGCCGCCATGCTTACTGTATGACTAAATCGCAGGTGACGTGTGTGTGTTCCGAAGCGAAGCTTAAGTGCGAATGCCTCTGACGTGAGGTGGAGGCAAGACCTATTCAACACGTGTGCTTATTACGTCGGGACAATAAAGGGGCGAGGGACGTTTCTATGTGTGAACCAACAACCATAGCCCTGCCCGTCAACCGATGAACGGCAACACGGCAATCCAACGGCAAATAGGAGTGCGGGGCGCCAAGTTCCCGTAGTTTAAAAACGGTGCTTTGTCGACTTACACACCACTAGTAATTTTGGACCCTACTGGCTGAAGTATCCAGGGTTAAAATTTCGTGACACAGTTTTCCTCCATCCTGTATAAGACAAGTGGCTAGCGCAGTAGTTAGATCGGTTATACTTCTACAATGGCAGGTTACCAATATTTAAGTGCATTTCAACGTGGCGTTATAGTCGGTGAACGAACGATGGGACACAGCATCTCTGAGGCAGTGATGAAGTGGGGATTTTCCCATATGACTATTTCTCGAGTATGCCATGGATATCAGGAATCCCATAAAACATCAAATCTCCAACATCGCTGCGGCCGGAAAAAAAAACCCGCAAGTACAGGACCAACGGCGACTGAAGAGAATCGTTCAACGCGACAGAAGTGCAACCCTTCCACAAATTGCTGCAGATTTCAATGCTGGGCCCTCAACAAGTGCCAACGTGCAAACCATTCAACGAAACATCACCCATATGGGCCACTATATACCCTTGATTGCAGCACATCACAAAGTTTTACGCCTCGCCTGGGCCTGTCAACACCCACAGTGGGCTGTTGATGACTGGAGACGTGTTGCCTAGTTGGACGAGTCTCGTTTCAAATTGTATCGAGCGGATGGACGTGTACGAGTATAAATCTACAGACCCTGCATGTCAGCAGGGGAATGTTCAAGCTGGTGGAGGCTCTGTAATGGTGTAGGACGTGTGCAGTTGGAGTGATATGGGACCCCTACTACGTCTAGATACAACTATGACAGGTGACACATACGTAAGCATCCTGCCTGATCACCTTCAGCCATTCGTGTCCATTGTGCATTCCGACTGACTTGGGCAATTTCAGCAGGACAAGGCGACACCTCACACGTCCAGAACTGCTACAGAGTGGCTGCAAGAACACTCTCCTGAATTTAAACACTTCCGCTGGGCACCAAACTCCCCGGACATGAACATTATTGAGCATATCTGGGATGCCTTGCAACGTGCTGTTCAGAAGAGATCTCCAACCCCTCGTACTCTTACGGTTTTATGGACAGCCCTGCAGGATTCATGATGTCAGTTCCCTCCAGCACTAGTTCAGATATTAGTAGAGTCAAAACCAAGTCGTGCTGCGGCATTTCTGCGTGCTCGCGTGGGCCCTACACGATATCAAGCATTTGTACCAGTTTCTTTGGCTTTCAGTTTGCTTCGATCAAAGAGCATAATCTGCACAAGCTATTTCCTATTTTGTCCAACCACAGATAATTCATGATGGAGAGCCGATTACATCCTTCAAAATGGCGACCAAAAGTTGGACAATTACGGTCGAAAACAAACAAAAAACATGCGAAATATTTCAATCAGTTGATAAATTAAATTAACGGCACAACTGCGGGAGTTAAGGATTTTGTTGATAAAATCAAGATGATTACAAAGCAACCAAAAAATCAAGCTCAACAATTTCTCTATAGTAAATCAAACAAAGAAATACAGAAAACACAGAATTGGAATCGAATAACGCGGTTGTCAAACGAGCACAGCGAGGCCAGAACACCCGCCCTCCCCCCCCCCCCCCCCTCCCCACTCACAAAACAACAACATAATCGAAAAATGACACTCGAATTCCTCCAGAATATTTCGAACAAGAAAATACAAAACTGACAGAACTGGAATCGAATTTTCTCTCACATTCCATAGCTCAAACGCAGACAACAATACCGAAATCCACAATGAACCATGAAAGACCAATTTCGCAGTTTTCAAATAACTGACAAGGGAACTGTCCCTACTAGTCATCACCGATTTCGTCCAATTTTATAGCATATGCAGGGCTTCGTCAGGAGTTAAAGTGACAGAAGTGGGAGCTCTAGATGGCCAGCATTTGGAAAAAGGTAGTAGTTTTGGCGCTGGTCGGGTGAGGCATGAGCCATTTATATTACGGCGGTTTGCATTTAGCGGTTAGCACAACGAAAAGAGTTCAGATCGGTAGTCCAAGGGTCTTGGGTCCCTGTGTGGAGACCTGTTTTATATTCAATTTTTACGTTACTTGCACTGCAAATAAACCAAAATGGCCGGGCATTTTACGATATTCAGTGATTTTATAGGAACATTAAATTTATGTAGTCATTAATAAGAGATTTGCTAATGGGTATGGTACGTGTATAGTAGATTCTAAAGGCATTAGGTTAAAGCTCGTCGAAAGCCTATTCGGAATAATGGCCTCCTAATTTTTATGTTGATTTGACACAAGGTTCTTTGTATAAATTAGTCTAGCAAAAAAATTTCATTACACATTTTGTCTATAACAAGGCAACCTAATAGATTTTGTAGTCTGCATGCGTCAAATTGCCACAGATAAGAGAACTGTCTTTATAAATGTAAAGTTTAATGTTTCATTTGCAAAATTTTAATGGTGGTCATTAAAGTAGTTTTTGTTGTAACGCGGGAAGTATTGTGACATCGGTAATGGTTTACAAGTAAGACACACCAGTTCCACAGCGTCTTTTTTGCTGCAATTACGGTCATTATCTTAGGTGTAAGTTTGGCAATAGGCAGTACTGCAGGGACAATTTTGTGTGGAATATTGCCTGTACCGATTATGAAAGACTTTAAATTTTACCCTGTGTGTTCCACTTTATCTTAGGTCATTCTTCACAAGTAATAGCTGTTCACTGACTGCAAGAACCTTTACTTTATATAAGTTTTAGACACTGAAGGAAACTGAATTATTATGATTTTCAGTGTGTTGCGATGTGCTGCAGTAAAATGAAGCACATCTATGCTAAATCCTAGCCAACTCACAAACTAGTAGAGCTATTGAGAAACTAAATGCTTGTTATTTGTCTGTCCTATTACCACTTTTCAATAACTACAGGATCAGTTACATAGCTGTAATTCCCGATTTTGCGTGAATTTATGACTCTTTTGGACTTTGAAATTAAGTGTCCACATATGATAGTTGCTTTGTGTAGAACTTCACTATATTTATATCTCATGTACTGCTGGTTTTACTGCTTGCATATACAAACCTTACTGGCAAATTTTTCATGTCAAAACAGTTTTTTAAATTTTGTTTCTTTTGTTATGAGGCCGCCATTATTTGCAAATGAATTTAATTCTATTTGCTAAAATAAACATTGTTCAAATATAATAATTTGATGTTGTTTAATGATCCTAATTTTTAATTTTATTTGTAAATTTTGCTACAATTTGCAACTCACATCAATTTCTAGGAAATTCAGAAAAAAACTAATGACTCAACAGCCAAACTGGTCAAACAGCGATAAATAGAGTGAAGTGTAACCACCTTGTAGATATGTGTTCGAGCCAAACTTTGTACTTGGCTTCTAGGCTAAACATTTACCTTTTGTGCTATTTCTGACCAAAGTTTAAAAATAATTTAAGACAGAGAGACGATCACAGTGTGTGAGCTTCTGAGAGAAACGACATATGCCTTACTGGAGTTTTTTTCATTGGTATTTGAGTCCTACTTCCAAACTGAATTTATCTTCGCCATCAGAATCCACACACTTAGTATACATCTTCATTAAATAGAAATGACTGAAGGGAGACCATTCACAAGTAAGCATTTGTTGCAATTAATTTGATAAATTTCTAACTTTTTAATAGTATTATGTCAGAACTTATTTATACTCAATTTACATAGTATAGCTGCAGGCAAAGCGGTCGACTTAATGGAAAAGTGAACACAAGGTATACTTTGCACCTACATCAAAGAAAGAAAATTGTTGTTAGCTTGGTCTTTGAGACACTAATGAGCATGTTTCCACAGAGATGTGCATGGTGCTATACTAATCTGCACAAGAAATGCATTTATAACCTGCAACAAATAGTGCTTGAGTTAACACTTATTCATTTTATAACAACCCACATTACTCATAGACAGTGATACCAAGCAAAATTATGATATTATCAAAAAATGACTGCCACATAACAATTAATAAAGGCAGATTTTTGCAATTAACCAAGCAGAAGATATTTATCAAGTAAAAAAGGATGTGAATATAATATATCTTACTAAACGCTACCTTATAGACAGTAAACCTTTCTTATGTGTACTGTTGGTAAATATTTCAGGAGTAGTCTACATATAAATGTTAGAAAATGATTAATGATTTTTTCCTTCTTGTAACAGATGTAACTTCTTCAAAACAGTTCATATTTTCTTCACACGAATACCACAGTGTTATAGTTGTTTTAATGTACTGCAAAAGAATGATCTTCATGATAGAATCTGTGTGAATTACAAAGGGAAAGAATTCTGAAAACAAATAAGTTGAGAATTACTTTCTCTGAAGAATCCTATACAGATACAAAACTAACTATAAGCAATAAACAAAGGCAAAACATAGGTCGAAATATCAGCTATATTTATCTTTCGAACTGGAAGTTTGAAGCAGCCTGAAGATAATCCTCAGACTAGTACTGACAGTTGCAAGTCCATTTTTGGTTTACTGCCACTGCTTTAACAATTAATTGTATGTCAGACACAATTAACAGTAGTCATTGCCCCTCCTAGAATCCGTCTTTTGTAGAGTTTACACACTTGGCAGTTTCAGACAACTGCTCATATGGACCCAAGGTCTTGTATTTACAGTTCTGGTTTACAATCATACATCAGGAAATGTTAATTGTGACCATTTCCTTAAAGTCTCTGCCTTTGAAGAACGTTCTTTTAATGTTTCTGTATCTAGGTGTCAATTGAAGTATTTATCATTTACTACCATTTTGATCACCCACCAGCTTTTGGAATCGTCTGACAATGAGTATCTACATCTACATCTGCATACATACTCTACAAGCCACTGTATGGTACATGGCGGAAGGTACCTTGTACCACTAATAGACATTTCCTTTCCTATTCACTCACAAACAGAATGAGGGGAAAACGACTGTGTATACGACTGTGTATCTCATATCCAACCTTCGTGGTCCTTAAACAAAATGTACATCACCAGCATTAGAGATGCTCTACGTCAGCTTCAAACCCAGGTGATCTAGATTTTCTCAACAGTGTTTTGGGAAAAGAACTTTCCTCCAGAAATTCCCATTTGAGTTCTCAAAGCAACAAGGGCAGAAAGAATTTCCTTACTTTTCTATATAACATTTTTTCCATTCTTTGATTTAATATTTGGGGCTAGGTATATTTCTTATTTCTGTATCACAACTGTTACTGTTCAGTTACATGACATACATAAGGTTTCTCTTATCATAGTACATGATCATTTATAGCACCTGGCATGTCTCTAATCATAAAATATAGATATGGCTAAACCTGTTCATCACCTAATGACTGACTGATTGTTAGCGTTTTTCTCAGACATTAGGTGAAAGTCGTTTTGGTGTTGCACCGTGTATTATTTAGAATATGGTAATTCATTTAAGCATTCAGTTGTCAGTATTTTACTAAATGTAGAAAGCATGATCCTATAAATGGAAAAATTCCTCCAAACAGAGAAGATCTCTTTCCACTTTCTCAACATGTATTTGCCCCTTCTCATATGATTTATTATATAATTTTCTATATGTTTCTATTACAGCGTTAGTAACATGATGTGCTGCCAAGTATGAGCACGTTTTACATGCATTATGTGTTTTATGTGTGTGTATTTTTAGCATAAGAAGTTTTTCACAAGAACAACATTGTACAGACATTCATTTCCATACAATACTCTAGCGTATTATTATAACACTGTTGGAAACAGCTGTATTATTTCAATAAGAATACAGTCTTTGCCATGGTGAGAAGATCTATTCTCTCTATTACTGCCACACATTTTTACTTCACTGTTATGTGCTCAGTTTTCAATAGAGGTACATTGTTTTATTATGAAGCATGTTTAATAATATTAGTATCTGATTCATTACATTTTAGCAACGTCCTTATCTACAGCTGTTTTATTCAGCTTTTAGTATTTTCAAGCGTGTTCTAAATTTGGAAGAAAACCAGATCACTTGTTCTGGAATATTTTGTAAATATGAATGAAGATTTCTTCTCAAATACTCAAGCACAGAAATGTGGAGTGTTGGTTTAGCATTCTCGTTATTCAGTTTCACTGTCCTGATTATTCTAAGTACTCAATTCAGAGACAGTTTGAAATGATTTTCTACTCTATTATTAATAAAAAATTATATTACCGTTTATGGATGTAACTGAGTCTAAAAAATAATAACTAATGCGAAGTAATGTGTATGTTTTTCCAGTAGAGTTGCACAGTTTTGCTATTTCACATATTTAAACTCTTAGTAATTAAACTTCCTGTATAGAACAAAGACATGTTCATTTATCAAAATAAAATAACAAACAAAATTAAAAGAGTTGCGTAAAATGCCCTTCCTTTGGTCCTTTGCATTCACCTGAAATATAGTTTACTCAGTTTTACCTAATTCTGTTGAGGGTGTGAACATTCAGATGTTCGTGCAGGGTTGGAATGGCAATATAACTTGTCAAGGAGCTATTGAACTGCTCCTATGTGATAAATGAACATAGTTTTGTTTTTACTGTGCTCTTATGAATTTTTGAACTCACCTCATCGTATGGCTTTAGGTTTCAGAAAACAATGTGAAGCGGGAACAGAGAAACTGAAGCAGTGAAGAATGGACACAATATACCAAAAACAAAAAATAAATATATTTCGTTACAGCAGGGAGGCAACCTGACTGCAATGAGACAACAAAATGAACAGTCAGATTAGAATTATCTTCCTACAAAATGAATTAATCCTTACAAAACATGAAGCATAAGTAAAGGACTTAAAAAATTTTAAAACAAAATGGAAAAATGGGAAGTTGTTAACAATGCTAAGGAATATACACCAGTATCCAAGGATAATGAAAACAGAAATTAGATAGATGTGGAAAAAGGATTTACACATGTTGTGTGACATTATTGATTCATTTTTGGGAATAAATGTGTGCTACTGAAAAATAGAATGATAAAGTGTCCTGGCAGAAATAATGAATTTCATACAGAGTTAAGAGACAAAACCAGTGAGAAAATTTTTGGAAACAAAAACAGAAAGGAAAACTTCCATCCTCTTTTTTTTAACTTGAAACTTCAGACCTAAAAATGAAATTCTGGTAGAAAAGAACCAAATTAAATATTTATGCATGAAAAGCATTTACCAGTCTGTTCACAAGGAAATTTCATTTGTAATAAAATTAGCTGAAGTTAAGGTGTCAACATCAGTTAACATAAACTGTAAGGAGAAGACTCATAATACTGTTCATTAATACCATATATAATGGCAGAGACTCAAATGTGACCCATTCAGTGAAGAATCTTTTAAAATGAAATGTCAAAGAGAAAAACATTTTCTATAAATTTTTGTCAACTGTGAACATTAGATCTTAAAACTGAATTACAATTCAAAAATTTAATTTTCGTTGTCATTAGATCAGGAAATATACTAAAAACTAAACTATTTGTTATTGGCCTCACTTGTTAAAAGGTCATTGTAATAGCACAGCATAAAAAGACTTAACAAGAAGAGGATAAATAAGTAAAATGTTGCATGAAATGAGAAAAAGAAACAACATAGCTTTAAATATTTACTTTCTTAATAAGTCTATATAAACACTAGGCTCATTTACCTATTGACATGGTGTCAAAGGATGATGCCAACAGCACTGTTTCAATTTTCCACAGCATTCAGTGATTAATTGCGAAAGGTGTACAAAGACTTGTGGAACTCAGCTCAAAGAAATACATAACATGTGGCACCTTCTCATCATTTTAAGTAAACTTCATACAGTTATTTCAGAAAAGTTTAAAAGTACCATAACCCATATGGAATACATACCAAAATGAGAAATTCTTGTGTTCTATCGTGTTTTTAGAACCTCTGCAGGGCAGACACTACTGGAAGTAGGTTCAAATAATCTACATTATGAACATTGAAATCGTTAGTTTCTATGAGAGAAAGAGGACCACCAAATTATGTGTGAACCAAAAAGACAGTTGAAACTTCCTGGCATATTAAAACTGTGTGCCCGACCGAGACTCGGACTCGGGACCTTTGCCTTTCGCGGGCAAGTGCTCTACCATCTGAGCTACCGAAGCACGACTCACGCCCGGTACTCACAGCTTTACTTCTGCCAGTATCTCGTCTCCTACCTTCCAAACATTACAGAAGCTCTCCTGCGAACCTTGCAGAACTAGCACTCCTGAAAGAAATCTCTGGACTGCTTCGATGTCTTCCTTCAATCCGACCCGGTATGGATCCCAAACACCTGAGCGGTACTCCCCTTTACAGGTGAACCATTCTTTCCTAAAATTCTCCCATTAAACAGAAGTCAACCTATTCGTCTCCCGTAACACAGTTCTCACATGTTTGTTCCATTTCATATCACTTTGCAACGCTATGCTGAGATATTTAAATGACTTGACTGTGTCAAGCAGGACACTAGTAATGCTGTAACCGAACATTATGGGTTTGTTCTTCCTACCCATCCGCAATAACTTATATTTTTCTACATTTAGAGCTAGCTGCCATTCATCAAACCAGGTTCCACTCTTTTACTCTTCTTATATATTGGAGTCACCTGTGTTTCTTTCCAGTCGCTTGGGACTTTGTGCTGGGTGACAGAGTCAGGTAAGGGGATAAAGCCGTAGACCACTCCTTGTAAAACAGAATTGGGATTTTATCAGGACCTGGTGATTTCTTTTAGTTTCAACTCTTTCAGAGGTTTCTGTGCGCAAGGGATACTTGTTACTGTATCTGTCCGATGGTCAAAAGACGGTATGTTTGTACGATTCTCCAGTTTGAAGGATTTCTTGACCGTAAAATTTAAAATTTTCAGCTTTCGTTTCGCTTTCTTCAACTGAAACATCAGACTGGTCAAGAAAGGACTGAATGGAAGCCTTAGACTAGCTTAGCGATTTTATATAGGACCAGAATTTTCTCGGGTTCTTTGCCAGATCTTTTGCTAAGGTTTGACGGTGGTATTGTTGTATGCTTCGCGCACAGGTCTTCTCAAGATGCACCAAACTCTACTAACCTTTGCTTATCGTCATTTGTGCGTTCTCTTTTGAACTGAAACTACAACAGACTCTGCTTCTTCGGCATCTTCTGAATTTCGTTATTAAACCATGGTGGGTCTTTTACATCCCTTGCCCTCTTACTAGGCACATAGCTCTCCAGACCACGATCTACAATCTTCTTAAACTTTGCCCATAATTCCTCTACGTCCATTTTACTGGAACTAAGTGATATCAGTTCACTGTATAAGTGAGATTACCACTGCGTTTGGGATGCCGAGCTAGCTGCTGAAGGCAGTTTTGAGAAAACGTGTTGAAAAGTATTTCACATGACTATCTGTCTATATGAATCTGTAGATTTTATTGCGAATACTTCGACAGCTTACTGATAAAATTTTGGCAATCGAAGTGTATTTACTCTGAACGCCGTCTCACTTCCCTTGCTGCGTATTGACTGGCGAGTGTTCATCAGAGCACTTCAAACAGCCAAGTAACCTAAAAGACCCTCGTGTGCACTCCACAAGCCCTGTTCTACCTGAGTAGCTGTTTCCTCTTGTAGTGCAATCCTGACCTATCAAAGTGAGTCCTACAAATCCCCAGATGATAAAGCAGGTCTAGAAATTTGCAGCCAGGACCATCACAGATTTGATGAAGCCTTTGACTGAGAACCTCCACTCGACTCCCAACCAAAGGACCCTGATCAACTCTGGGAATAATGTTGCAAATTGCAATTTCTGCTTGCAACTCGCGCGTGTGGCCAGCATTCTTCAACACCTTCGCCAGCCGCCTGTATGAACTGAGGATGGCCTCAGAACCCATGCAACAGGCGTCTTTGATGCCAAAGTTAGCCACAACTTGCAGACGCCTGCACCCTGCACTCTCACATGAGGCCTCCGGCAGAATACCGAATGCACATTGGCTTTCTCTCCAGCTCTGAACGCTATTTGCCTAAGGGGCTCCAAAAGCCCCTAATGTTGGAGCTTCCGATAGCTAGTAAACCCCTTCCCCCATGTGCCTGCTCGGTCACTGCTGAACGAGCGGTCACCTGTCCCTTCTCAGGGTGAGTGGGTTTCTACATCCATAGCTACTATCTCACAATACTAAATCATTCGTTTCATTAGAATCACATCCTACCACGTGGTTTATCTCACTGAATAACAAGATGTACATGACAACCAAAATATAATAAAAGCAAGTTGTACCACACTTGTTTTATTGTATAATTATGTGGAAGTATAAATTTGTAAATTCTCGAAACAGATAATCATGACAAATTCAAAATGTGTAAATGCAAATAAAATATCGTGACTATTAAAGTAGTAAACAAACTCCCACATACAAACACTTGAGTCACTGTATCAACAGATTGAGGTACATATTGGCAAATAAGGTTCGTGATTGTGAGATCGAGCTCTAGCAGAATCAAACAAATTTGTAACAAAGTCACAGCATATTTTGAAAATAAAAATCATAAGATTACAGATATGCGCAAATTGGACATCACTGATGGTATGCATCACGATTACAGTGAAAGTGCCGTATTTAATCAATTAGATAACATTAGGTTACAAATAAACACAATTTGCAGCTCCGCTGATGGCGTGCATCAAAATTATCACTTTAGTGAATACTCGTAATTCTTAGCCAAGCCTCCATGCCAGTCTTTGGTACTGTCCCTGAATGATTAAAAATAAATGCAGAAAACAAGCATATGTACACAAATACATTTCACAGCTCTCAGAAAAACACACCGTTCATCACACAAATTATTGTTACGAAAATTCTGCACAAAAGACACGAAACTGAAAGAATTGTTTATACAGGGTGGGGAAAATAAAAGTGGCCTGGATGGGTGGATACAACTAGATGTGAAAGTATGCATATAACCACACTCCATAAAGTGAACTCCACATGAACTTCCGCCACGTGATCCACAGTAGTTCAGGACGTATTGCAGGTGTGTCAGTGTGAGTGAAAAAGTGTAAAGGGGACGATGGTACTCTCAATGGAGCAGCAGGTGTTCCTTGTGGATAGTTGCATCACAACAAGGTCGCGGAAACGATTTGGTCAGTTGTCTGCGGGAAAGTTTAGTGGTGTCAAAGTGCCAGTAAAGAGTGCTATGTTATGCTTGCTCCGAAAATGGCGTCAGACAGGACCTGTTTTGAGCAAGTCAAAACACATTGCGAAACTGGCCCTCACACAAGAAAATGTAGATGCAGTTCATCATAAAATGCTTCAGAGTTCTTCCAAATCAAACTGACGTCGGTCACAAGAGACCGGCATATCACATCGATTATGTGGACAAATACTCCACCTGGACCTGCACATGAACTCCTACCGAATGTCTGTTGTTCATTCATTAAAACCGGCAGATGCTCCTCAGCGCCTCCAGTTTTGAGAGTGGCTGTTCACTGAGATAACATTGGATGGCTTGGACATTGATCTATTCTTTATATCTAATAAAGCCTGGTTTCACCTGAGTGGTTATGTCAACTCACAGAGTCACAGGTTCTAGGCAGCATAGTATCTGCATAATCTCTGTGAAACACCACTGCATGATAGAAGGTTGGGGCCGGCCAAAGTGGCCGAGCGGTTCTAGGCCCTACAGTCTGGAACCGCGCGACCGTTACGGTCGCAGGTTCGAATCCTGCCTCGGGCATGGATGTGTGTGGTGTCCTTAGGTTAGTTAGGTTTAAGTAGTCCTAAGTTCTAGGGGACTGATGACCACAGCAGTTAAGTCCCATAGTGCTCAGAGCCATTTTTGATAGAAGGTTGGGGTCTGATGTGCAGTATCTGCACGCTGCATTGTTGGTCCCATCTTCTTTTATCAGACATTTTTACCCAACATTTTGAAACCCTTTGTAACAGCATTAGTGGAGGAGGAAGAGACATGCAGTTGCTTTCAACAGGATAGAGCAACTGTCCATACAACCAGCTGAACCTTGTAGCACATTTACGCAAGCTTCACACCTGACAGAGTTGTCAGCAGAGGTCAGTTTGGTCGTGGCCCTGTCTGGCCAACCAGGTCACCTGATCTGTCAGTGTGTGGTTATTTTGTGTCGGAAGCCCTCAAATGTAAGGTGTTTTGCTACGACCCTCATAGTCTTCAAGAACAGTAGCAGCACATTTTGGATGAGAATGTGGCAATTCCAGCAGACCAGCTTCTATCAAGTTTGAGCAACTTCCTGATCAGTGCCCAAAAGTGCCAAAAGAATCACTTTCAACATCTACTATAATCAGGTTAGTACTGTATTTCCTTTCCTCTGCTGTGTTTCTTTGTACCCTGGAACTCTGTTCTCTAGGCTACCTTTACAAATTTCCCCACCATGGAGCTTTTGTGGTTCTCCTCATGTAAGCCTGACACAGCTCGTAAGATGAAGTTAGTTGCTCGTCCAAGTAACCGATGAGACACATCAGCTCTAGTTAATGGGCTCCTAGCATAGAAGTTCAAGTCCATAGCCTGTTCCTGGCAACATTTGGTTCCTTCTCACATTATGTACAGTGTCTATCATAATGAAGTTCACGAGTTTCCTACTGTAATATCTGATCAGTCTTCAGATAGTTAGTGAGCACAGCAAAAGTTTGTTTCCTTTACTCACAAATTATTTGATGTTGTGGAGAGTGTCACAATAATGCTCATTGTCATACACAAGCAACGAAGAAATGTGGTCATCTGCTACCTGAACAATGAATTCAACCGAATCCCAAGACTCAAAGTTCAAGTGGATAACCAGGCAAGAGTTCGTATCAATTGTCAGATGAGAATTATTTACTGCGCAGCACGACCATTTTGGCAACACAATAACAAGTTCAGAGACGGTTCCTTGTGCAATCTTCCCACACAGGTTTGCTAATAACTCAGGTCGACTTACAGCCTCCCTGATAATTAATGCTGTAGACTCAGATTGGATGTCCTCCGCTGCATTGCTACGTGATCAGTTCATTGGCTAATGACACAGTTTTCTTACGCCAGTCAGCATAGCATAATATCTAGTGGCGGCGATCAGTAGAGTAGGTGTACTGTGTTGGAGTGGAGATGCAGTGGGCACACATTGACAGGTAAGTCGTACTCGAAAACAGGCCCGTCTTGGTTGGAAAAGGCAGTGCTTCCTTGACAGGAGCCGCTCTGCAGGAACTGTTTCCTTGTCTCACCATTGTGTCAAGGTTTCATCACTTTCCCACACAGGTAATTATGTGGTTAGATGTATACCATGCCATCTTATGTGGATTATACTGCTTGTGTCGATTGTATTGCACTTAGGCAGTGTTATTTGGGAATATGAGATATAAAGAAACATAAAGAAACCGTATTCAGACTTCGTGGGGTTGGGCAGCCACATCTCATTGCAGATGTTCGATATCATAGGCTGGACAGGTGGAGAACCGTGGCCGAACTGACATCAAACTTTAATGTTTGTCTGAAAACAGAGTGCACAGTGCGTCTCAACACACCGTGCACTCCTAATGATAGGCCTCTGCAGCTTGACGACCCACGTATGTGCCAATGTTAACACCACGACATCGGCAACTACGATTGTAATGGGAACGTGGCCATTGGCACTGGACATAATCACAGTGACGAAGTGTTGTATGGTCTGATGAATCCTGATACCTTCTTCATCATGCCGATGAGAGGGTGCGAATCCGTCGTCTTCCTGGGAAACAGCTCGTTACACCTGCACTGCGGGATGGAGACAAGCTAGCGGCGGTTCCATTATGCTCTTTGGAACATTCATGTGGGCTTCTATGGGTCCAGTGAAGCTCCTGGAAGATACCACGATGGCCAAGGAGTATCGTACACTCGTTCCAGACTATGTACACCCTTTCATAACGATCATGTTTCCCGACCGCAGTGGCCCTTTTCAGCAAGAAATGCGACATGTTACAAGGCCAGGAGTGTGATAGAGTGGTTCGAGGCACACAGCAGCGACTTTCAATTTATGTGCTCGGACCTCAGTTCGCCATATCTGAAGCCAATCGAACACATCTGGGATGTGATTGAACACAGTGTCAGAGCTCATCACCCCCTCCCCGGAATTTACAGGAGATAGGTGACTTATGTGCACAGGTGTGCTGCCAACTCCATTCTGCGACCGACCAAGGCCTCATTACTTTCATCCCATGACGAATCGCCGCAACAGGTGGACACACCGGCTATTAGGTAGGCAGTCATTACGGCTCTGAGCACTATGGGCCTTAACATCTGAGGTCATCAGTCCCCTAGAACTTAGAACTACTTAAACCTAACTAACCTAAGGACATCACACACATCCATGCCCTAGACAGGAATCAAACCTGCAACCGTAGCGGTAGCGCGGTTCCAGACTGAAGGGCCTAGAACCGCTCGGTCACTCCGGCCGGCCAGTCATTACGTTCTGGCTCATCAGTGTACCTCACATACAATTCAGGTTATAGTTTTCTATGTATCCTCAGATGCTAAATGGAATCCTCGTTACTTAGTTGAGCATGCTACTTGCTTTAATTATTGGCGCAGCCTACAGCTAACTACTGTGCTGCAGCACACACTGACATACACCTTGAGTATCATAAAGCGTTTTCCTCACTCTGTTGGATGCTTCCTTCTCTTTACAATACTTAAATCATGAAAACAACTGGTCATTCCACGTATTGGATGACTGTTCTGAAACACATGTAAGACATACAATCATAACATATAGCTGATAACACAAGAAAGCACAAAACACTCTACCATGGCATTCATTACAACTGTTACCACACATTACCTCCATTTTCAGTTCAGAATATTCTTCACCAAATCGTTACATTCGTGAGTAGTATTTGTCTTACTGTAAGATAGTTAACATCGCAGTAATGGACATCTTCCAGGTGACAGTCTCATCCCCAGTGAGCAGCATACACAATATCAAGCAAATCCTGCAGTTCCAGTTGATTGGACTCGTGTACCTGTACATCATGTACATGGCGTGTAAGTAATCTATTCTCTCTACATAACCGCTCAATGCCTCGCCCTAATGGTGTGCTTAAACACAATAAAAAAATTTATCATTGTCATCTTTCATTGCAGTCTCGATGATTCAGATCTTACTGCGAAGTCGTTCACATGCAACAAAACCCCTCCATATCATCCTCTTATCTTCTTCCATGTATATTCGCCCATGGGTATGAGATTGGTTGTTTGTCCTCCAACAGAGCTTATTCAGTGAACCTCTTGAGGTGCAATATATGTCAAAGACATTTCTATTAGCGACTACTGAGGTTCTCAGTCCCATCAACGTTATTGTGTAGAATTTTCTTCACTCTGTAACAAAATTTATGACCTACTAGCAAATCCAGCAATGCTTCACAAATTATAAAACTGTGCAGGAAATGAATATAAATCCTAAACTCCTTGCCTCCCTCTCTCTGCCCATCTTCTTATCCCCCCTCTCTCTCCATACATCTCCTTCCTCCATCTCTGTGTGCATGATCTCCTTTCCCATCTCTCTGTCCATCTCCGCCTCACCCCTCTCTATGTCATTTCCATATAAATGTGCAGTAGAGTACTGTGTAAAAATTTGAAGCAAATCTGCCAAGATCTTCTCGAGATTTCTGGTAACCCACCTTTATATAGTACATCTATATTTATGTATGTAATATATTACAAAAATACATAGCCTGTGTCCATCCGAATGTTCATTAGAGTATCATACAAAAATTGGAAGCAAATCCATCACGAACTTTTCGAGGTTTGTGGTAATTACTCTTCTCCTTTATATAGTATATATATTATGTATGTATATATTATGTATATTACAAAAATATATAGCATATATACGTCCGAATGTTTGGTAGCATGTCGTGTAAAATTTGTTGTAAATCGATCAAGAACGTATCGAGATTTTCAATTACAACGCTTTCCATTTATATATTACATATGTATTGATATTTATATACACTACTGGCCATTAAAATTGCTACACCACGAAGATGACGTGTTACAGACGCGAAATTTAGCCGACAGGAAGAAGATGCTGTGATATGCAAATGATTAGCTTTTCAGAGCATTCACACAAGGTTGGCGCCGGTGGCGACACCTACAACGTGCTGATATGAGGAAAGTTTCCGAACGATTTCTCATAAAGAACCAGCAGTTGACCGGCGTTGCCTAGTGAAACGTTGTTGTGATGCCTCGTGTAAGGAGGAGAATTGTCTACCATCACGTTTCCGACTTTGATAAAGGTCGGATTGTAGCCTATCGCGATTGCGGTTTATCGTATCGCGACATTGCTGCTCGCGTTGGTCGAAATCCAATGACTATTAGCAGAATATGGAATCGGTGGGTTCAGTCGCCCGCTGTAGCCGAGCGGTTCTAGGCGCATCAGTCCGGATCCGCGCTGCTGCTACAGTCGCAGGTTCGAATCCTGCCTCGGGCATGGATGTGTGTGTTGTCCTTAGATTAATTGGGTTTAAGTAGTTATAAGTCTAGGAGACTGATGACCTCAGATGTTAAGTCCCGTAGTGCTTAGAGCCATTTGAACCATTATTTGAACGCTGTTCAGTTTCTCTATTGCCTTCTGCTCTGTTTCTATCAACAGTATTGCCGGACTCCCCGTATCTGGAACACTACTTTTCTTTCGTTGTTTTATTCTTCGTTTGCAGTTCACAGATTAAAATTTATCTCCATTGGAATCATCATCTTCCTCCTGTAATTCTAACGTCGCATTTATCCAGTCTTCTGCCTGGAGAAATATATCAAAAGTTTTCCCAGCCTACGCTGAGTATTAATAACCGATTTTTTCATCCGCGGAATCGCCAGAACAAAGGTCTTCCTATTCATTATTGTTCGTATAATATTCTTTGTACCCTGACTCATTATCTTCCGCGAATACTTCAGACGTTGCCTGTGTCCTCGGAACTTTTGCAGAAATAGGTAGCTGAGTCTCTCCTCCTTCTATTCCTAATTCCTCTTCGCCTACTTCCATTACTATTATGTTATTTCGTGGAATGTACTTCACTACCCAGAACGATGACTAACACCTCGCTTCATGAGCCGCCCTCACTGTCCTTAAAAGTTAATTTAAATTATTCCCCATATAAACACATTGGTACATACCTCTGTTTCAAGGGCAGCACCACTCTGTAGAGCTTGAGAAAGTGAAGATCAAGAATCACCATCACAGTTAGGTTCCACATAATCATAAAACTGGCACTAAGCATGTGTGACTGATAAACAAAGTCGGCTCCGACTGCTCCTTTACTTCCGCGAGCTTTCTGGGTATTGCACCTCGTACTCTCATCCCTTGCTTCCTGACCATCTGCTACTTCTTATCAAACATAACATACACAGCCTTATCAAGTACCGAGATTTGGCTGCCTGAATCCAGAATACATTATAATGTAACATCTCATAACATCACACCGATCACTGGGTACATAAGTCTTCCGTCCTGTTGTCAAACTGAGCGACACCTTCTGAAAGTTTCTTCTTTTGAGTCTTCATAATTGACAAATAAGGTTTGTGGATGTTGACTTCCATCTAACGGTGAAGTCGGCCGCTAGTCAATCTTCTCCACAATTTCTCTCACTGCCATTTTACCGTGGATTCCTTCATGGATCAGGGTCACGTATGCATACAGTTTTGCATCCTCTCGTCTCTGATCATCTCGTCCACCGTAATTTCGTCACTCATTTACCCTATCCGGAGGCACCAATCAGCCATGAGTATTGTTGTTATTCCATCTGTTTCGATTTTTGTGGGGCTGATGCCTCGTCCTCCATTTCGTGTTAAGTGGTCCACATTGTGGTGGCTCATAGTGCATTTGCACAAAGTGCATTACTCCTCTGACATCGACTTCATGATCATAACCAAACTCGTCAGGTAAATGCAAGAATGTTCTTGTGTCATTCATTCTGTGACCTTCTAACGTGGTATCCCTCTGAGTTGTGTTACATAATTTTGTTTGGCAGGTCCATATTAGCTCTTCCTGCTCAAATGATGCATCCATGTGCTGCTTTCTTTTGACCAATTCTATAAAATACTGCGTTGTACTACGAAATTGCGATTCTGCACAAGCCCCCATCACCAAAATGCCTAGTTTGACAAGCCTAGTTTGCACCCGAAATTCGTGCAGAAAGACCTGTTTAAATTCCTCGTAAGTTCTGCCCTTTGCCGTGATTATTTGTATTTTTCCAGCTGCTTCTTCCCACAGCTGCACACAAATGAAATTAATTTTATGACCAGGAAATTATGACCTCAGAAGTCCATCCTGTAACGGTTCGACTGTAATTTTTTAATGCAAACTGTTGTCTCCTTTTAAACAATTGTACCAGTGCTTCAGGTTGTGACAGCTGATGTCTGCCCCTATATCCTCAAATTTGAATTACAGCCCTACCTCCTCTTGATCTTTCAAGTCTAGAGGAACGGTCTTATCGGAACCCACAACACTACGTAACAATAACTGATCTATCTGTTTTCATACTTGCGATACGTTGTCTTCACTTTGTCTTTACACTCTTTAATGACGTCAATATACTTGCGAAATCCATCGATTGTGCCCTTGCTTTCTTGAGGTACCGTGCATAATTTATTTTCGCAAATGCTGATTTGTTCCTCAGTTAATAGTTTCGTCTTGTCTTCGGGTTTCTTAGTTTTTTCGCCTATCTTTTTATCTAATGCTACAATATTTTTGTCACACCTTGCACGTGACCCTTTAACTGTTGTTCTAATCTCCTGAAATGTATGAGTATGCTTCTTGAATTGTTCGTCAGGCTTTTTGAATCGTGCGTCATTCATCTCCTCTTGCCGTTCGTTAATGAGCATGAGTGCCGTGAAGTTCTCTTCCATCTTTTTGAAGAATGCTTCCTTCTGTTTGTAACTCTCATCCGACCTTTTGAAAAACTCTTCTGCTTTTTTTCTGCTGTTTGGACTGTTTATGAAGCTCTTCTGAAATTCTCTGGACCTCTTCCTCCTTTCCATGTCGCTCATCCGAATTTTTGGAATGTTCTTCCGCTTTTTTAGTTGTTCTTCCGTCCATTTGCAACGCTGGTCGTTCTTCTCATACTGATGCTTGTTTTCCAACGCCATTTCAATTAAGAAACCCTGGAGATCAAAAGGTGACGATGGATAAGGAGCTGGCGGGCGATCAGTAAAAGTCTGTGTCACGTCCTTGCATCCAGCGGCCACAGAGTTTCAAGTTGTCAATGACACTATCACGTTCTCCTCACCAAACAACTCAGCCTCGGATTTTTCTCTGTTAATATGCAAGATATTTAATTCACCAACTGTCACTACCGATCATTCCAAATTACGCTCTCGACTTTCTCTAACATCGACGGAGGAGAATTAGAGTTTAATATCTAAACTCAGCACACTGTGAACTGCTTGTTCGAGATTCACATTGAGTTCACACTTTCCAGTTACAGATGAACTCACTTTTCCCTATCAATTGTACACATCTTCTCTATACTATGCGCACGAACATGAGTTAACCTTGGCATAATCAAACATCTACGCAGTATGAATTTTTCCCCTTAATAGCCAGATTCATAACCTAGGCATGCCACAAAACACAATGAAATACTGCCAGAAATACAAAAATATTAAAATATTTGCCACAAGACTGCAGCATCTAAGCTGAACACAGTGATGAACTCTATTCACCAACCTTTGCTGTAAGGAAAATACAAATTAGTTCAGCGCAAGTAGGATATGATTAGAATGAGATATTCACTCTGCAGCCGAGTGTGCGCTGATATGAAACTTCCTGGCAGATTAAAACTGTGTGCTGGACCGAGACTCGAACTCGGGACCTTTGCCTTTCGCGGGCAAGTGCTCTACCAACTGAGCAACCCAAGCACAACTCACGCCCCGTCCTCACAGCTTTACTTCTGCCAGTATCTCGTCTCCTATCTTCCAAACTTCATTCACAGAGCACTTGCCCGCGAAAGGCAAAGTTCCCGAGTTCGAGTCTCGGTCCGGCACACAGTTTTAATCTGCCAGGAAGTTTCAGGATATGATTATTTTAAATTCTCGAGCTTCTTTGATTACCATAATGTTTGTCCATACTTTTCTGGTTAAAAATGCGATGGACAAGAAGTGATTCAAATAGTAACAGTCGTCGACCAAACATTTGACAATGTAAATCATTCTTCGAAAAACTGGCTGAGGGTCAACAAACTCCTATGTGAAGAGTCGGTTGAGTTGTTCAGCATGCCCCTAAGAATGATAGAAGTTTGATCCCGGTGTCTTATAGGGAAGGGAAGCTACACATAAGATCATGCAAATTCAGTAGGAACAATGTCACACAATGGATAACATCTTACTGTCGGGAAATTGCTAGGCATAGCTCAATTAAGCATGAAAGTATGGGCTCTTCGCCTCTCATGGATATATTAATTAAGGGTTCATCTAACTACAAAAGGAAACTAGCGGTTACTATAACAGTTTGGTTTTGCTTTATTAGCACAAGAACAATGAATTACCTACTGAATGAAATATGTAAACATTTAATAAATAAACAAAATGTTGTAATTATGAAATATAGCCTTGGCACAGGCAGGTGGGACATGACGCATATCATGCAACTATATCACAATCAATGACTGCAAAAATGTTTAGTAATTTAAGGAAAGAACACCAGAAAAGTAAGTATGAACACCAACAGAATCGCCAAAGTGCACGATGGTAGCAACGAGCAGGCTACTTCGTTAAAACTTAGCTTGATCTCCCAGCATAGGCATCTCGCTGGCTAGCTGTAGCAGACTTCTTGAGTTGTTATAAAGATGTTTAACAAATTTCTACTCTCACGGATTTTATTGTGGTTAACCAACAGTGCTGTGGTGTGGGAAGGGAGGCAGAAATTCATTCATACAACACGTCAGGTTCTCAACCCCAGTCAACCAAAAGGCTTGCTCATGGATATATGCAGGGAAGTGCGCCGTCTACCAAAATATGTATTTTGACTTAATCAGGCTTTCAGTTACTTGGATTTAAAGAAACATTCCTTCAAGTTGTGGCTATGGACAACGGCCATTCCCATGGCCTCAATTTCTCAGTGCTTCACCTGACTTTCTCGATTTTTGTCTCTCTAAAATGGTTTCCTCCTAGTGTCTTGCACTACACAGATTTTGTGGAGTGCAGGCCGTTCTCAGCACACCTGCTGTGTGGAGACAGGACACTAAATTCCCTGTCCTATACCTGCTTGGGGTCTACTTTCAGCACGAAACAAATTATAATTAACTGCCATGTCTAAAGAAAGGTTAATTAACTTGACCTTTGACTTTGACACGATAAGACAGGTACTGCATTTAAACTCTCTTTTGATCTTATGCCTAGATGCATATATTTTAATTTTCTTTACCTGTCTAATATAAAAATCTGTGAAAAAAATTGACTATAGATGAATATGCTTTTCTCGAGGCTCATGTAAGGAGAGAACGCATCAGGTACACACAAGCTGACGCCGAAATATTGCGCGTCGTTCGGAGCGTGATAGTAGCAGATTCGCCTAGTACACTCCTAGAAATTGAAATAAGAACACCGTGAATTCATTGTCCCAGGAAGGGGAAACTTTATTGACACATTCCTGGGGTCAGATACATCACATGATCACACTGACAGAACCACAGGCACATAGACACAGGCAACAGAGCATGCACAATGTCGGCACTAGTACAGTGTATATCCACCTTTCGCAGCAATGCAGGCTGCTATTCTCCCATGGAGACGATCGTAGAGATGCTGGATGTAGTCCTGTGGAACGGCTTGCCATGCCATTTCCACCTGGCGCCTCAGTTGGACCAGCGTTCGTGCTGGACGTGCAGACCGCGTGAGACGACGCTTCATCCAGTCCCAAACATGCTCAATGGGGGACAGATCCGGAGATCTTGCTGGCCAGGGTAGTTGACTTACACCTTCTAGAGCACGTTGGGTGGCACGGGATACATGCGGACGTGCATTGTCCTGTTGGAACAGCAAGTTCACTTGCCGGTTTAGGAATGGTAGAACGATGGGTTCGATGACGGTTTGGATGTGCCGTGCACTATTCAGTGTCCCCTCGACGATCACCAGTGGTGTACGGCCAGTGTAGGAGATCGCTCCCCACACCATGATGCCGGGTGTTGGCCCTGTGTGCCTCGGTCGTATGCAGTCCTGATTGTGGCGCTCACCTGCACGGCGCCAAACACGCATACGACCATCATTGGCACCAAGGCAGAAGCGACTCTCATCGCTGAAGACGACACGTCTCCATTCGTCCCTCCATTCACGCCTGTCGCGACACCACTGGAGGCGGGCTGCACGATGTTGGGGCGTGAGCGGAAGACGGCCTAACGGTGTGCGGGACCGTAGCCCAGCTTCATGGAGACGGTTGCGAATGGTCCTCGACGATACCCCAGGAGCAACAGTGTCCCTAATTTGCTGGGAAGTGGCGGTGCGGTCCCCTACGGCACTGCGTAGGATCCTACGGTCTTGGCGTGCATCCGTGCGTCGCTGCGGTCCGGTCCCAGGTCGACGGGCACGTGCACCTTCCGCCGACCACTGGCGAAAACATCGATGTACTGTGGAGACCTCACGCCCCACGTGTTGAGCAATTCGGCGGTACGTCCACCCGGCCTCCCGCATGCCCACTACACGCCCTCGCTCAAAGTCCGTCAACTGCACATACGGTTCACGTCCACGCTGTCGCGGCATGCTACCAGTGTTAAAGACTGCGATGGAGCTCCGTATGCCACGGCAAACTGGCTGACACTGACGGCGGCGGTGCACAAATGCTGCGCAGCTAGCGCCATTCGACGGCCAACACCGCGGTTCCTGGTGTGTCCGCTGTGCCGTGCGTGTGATCATTGCTTGTACAGCCCTCTCGCAGTGTCCGGAGCAAGTATGGTGGGTCTGACACACCGGTGTCAATGTGTTCTTTTTTCCATTTCCAGGAGTGTATTATTAATTTGCGAAGACATCAATCTGCACTGGATTGCTGAACACACAAATCGTTTTATCAAGGTCCGGGGATCCAGCATCGGATAAAAGTTCGTAAACGACATTTACCTTCTTTTTTACAAGAGATTCTTTTTTATTCTTGATAATTGCAATGAAACGTTGTAATCCTCTGCACTTCAACTTTCTTCTATATGCAAATTTATCCGACGTCAAAAAACACAAGGTCCAATCGGCATTCCTTATCTCTATCACTTACAAAATGCATAGATGCTCTTTTTTTCATAGCAAAGAGCGTTCTCATCTCAATTACGGTAGCGCATCATCGTTGGTACTCGCAGCGGAATATTACAATAACATTACATTAGGTACGGATATTATATGGCGTATCCTGGTCACTAAAAACCATTCATGTGACTACACCATATACTCTAACAGATAGATAATAGTAACGTAAGTTTCCCGTTTTGACTGCACCATATATAATAATAGATATGTAATCGTAACCTAAGTTTCACCATATATAATAATAGATATGTAATCGTAACCTAAGCTTCCTTCTGATTACACAATGTATTCTAACAGATAGATAATAGTAACCTAAGTTTCCTGTTTTGAGTACACCATATATAATAACAGATATGTAATCGTAACCTAAGTTTCCTGTTTGTTCATGAATATTATGGTTATTAATTAAACCATCGAGTTGTGTATACTTTCTTAGCAACTCTTATCACCGGCTTGCATAAATACTCATGGTAACCTTCTCGGGAATGGATATTACAATACATATGACGCCCGCTCATGCGGTCGCGGTTGGCGGAGAAAATCCGAGATCCCCAGTGGGCCTCGCCAAATCGGTTGTAGTTATCATATTCAACAAAAACATCGGAACTTTGAATCAAACATATTGTTTTGCAGCATGAATATTGAAAAAAATACGTTACTGAGTTTGTATGGAACAAAAAATACAGAAAATGGTTTAAATGTTTGTAGAACTGTTTATAATCCTTGAAAACGGAATTATTCACACAATACAAGATTCATTTAATAGACAATCATGTTCTGTGTATTATATCGACGATGCGGTGATAATGGTACGACGTCGACGGTCCGATGCCGGTGGTACAGCAGGATGGTGAGAAGCTGCAAGACATCGGGATGAAATGGTGGTCGGTGGTGATGGCTGGTCAGGTGGTTAGATGCGACGCTGTTAGTGAAGGACTGGAGGCTGGGATGGAACTGCTAAGCCCTCAAAGCACCAAGACAGAAGTTCTGGCAACATACAACAAGGTAGAAAAGAATGAGCATGGACATAACAGCTAACTACAGCGCCTATCTGAAATAAAACGGGTTAGCGTTCAGGTGTAGTCAACTCGCTCTTATGTACTAACAGTCCACTTCGGTTCGTGTTTGTACTTGCACGCAAGAAAGTCCAGCAACCAACAAAGAAACAAAAAAAAAACAGTCATAGCACGGTGAAAACAAAGTACACCAAGATATCTTCGCAGCACCAGATTCGTTGCAGAGTATCCACAGTTACATTCAAAAATGACACTAGAAATCTTCAGAGAAGATTTGTGCAAACAGTCACATGTGTACTAGCGACTGAGCAGGATGGATCACTGTCTTTGCCTAGTAACAATAGTCTGCCTAACACAACAGCATTGTAACTCTTCAGGCTTTCCTGGCGATCTAATGACATCTTGGGTTGTCAAGTGTTCTGCCGTATATCAGTGTCGATCTTGCACGATACGTTGGTAATGTTGCTCATAACCTTCATCAGGTGAGACCTGAGACCGCTCCTCGAGCGGATCTGGTCCAGTAATTACGTCTGTGGCCTTCCCCCTCCACCGGCGGTTGCAGGCGTTCTCTCTGCAGTCCGCGCCTGCACGCAGCGATCTGTTGGAGCGGTGCCTTCCCGTTTCCCGTCCGCTGCGGTTCTGGGCGTTCCCACTGTGGTCCGCGCCCACCAGATCCGCTCCTAGGTGTTATATCTTCGGCCTAGTGCGTTTGGAGTTCTGTCTGGGTTGCTAGGCATTCTCCCTGCGTTCCTCTCCCGCTCACTACGATCTTCTGGAGCGTTGCAGTACCATTTCCGGTCCGATGCACTTCTGGGTGTTCCCTCTGTGGTCTGCGCCCGTCGGACACGCTCCCGGACGTTCCATCTTCGGTCCGGAGAGCCTGGCACTCTGTCTGGGGATAGCTTGCTATATCCACGCCTTCAGTTCTTCTATTCATGGAGCGCTGCAGCTGTCCCCGTTGCTCCTTTAACAATTCCAGAGCAGGATCGCAGGCTCTGCTTAGCTGGTACCCCACATCGCAGTTCATGAGATTGTCAGTTACTTTTATCTCTATCGATTCCCTTATGACACCGTCCCAGAATCTGGGTGTCTGTGCTAGAATCTTGGTTTCATCGTAATTCATGGCATGATCTAGTTCTAGACAATGTTCAGCAATGGTTAATTTCATCACCTGTCTTAACTGGATGTGCCTTTGATGTTCCTTGCATCTGATATCCACTGTTCTTGTCGTCTGGTCAATGTAGGACATATCACATTGACAAGGTATATTGTAAATGGCTGGCTTCTGTAACCCCAGGTCATCTTTAACATTTCCCACCAGTCCCCTGATCATGCTGGATGGACGGAAAACACACTTGATGTGTTTACGGAGGATCCTACTGATTCTGGCAGAAATAGACCTAGCATAGGGCAGATACGCCACCTTCCTTGCTTCATCTTGCTCTTCTTCTGGAACCTGTGGTGAAATGACTGGTTTGAATGCGATCTCAATTTGTTTCGTAGTCTACTCATTTTTTTTAAGATGCTGTATTTCCATTGATAGACTCTCTTGGTCTGACAGGATATGTGCTCTATTGACCAGTGTCTTAAAAACTCCATTCTTCTGCTGAGGGTGGTGACAGCTGCTGGACTGCTGATATAAATCGATATGTGTGGGGTTTTTGATACACAATGTAACCAATTGATCCATTTCCCTTCATAAACAAATGTTGTGTACTTCTTCGATTCAGGACTTAGCATTATCTTCCAGTAAGAAGTACTAAGATCACAAGTTGAAAAGAATTTCTTCCCATGAAACTTCTGTATAAGCCCATCGATATTTTCTGGATGAGTGCGACAGGAACTATAATCTTATTTACCTGTCTTGGGTCCAAAACTAGTCGAACTCTGATCTCTGGTTTAGGACAACCAGTAAAGGACTACAGTATGGGCTTGTGGATGGCTCAGTCAACTTCCAATCCAACATTTGTTGAATAGTCCCTGAAATGCATTTTTCTGGAACGAACCCTGCATTCCTTACTACACCTGGTACCCATGATTTTGGAATGCATACAATCTGTCATAGCTGCCATTAGCGACAATCTACTACAAAATTAGAGATTAGCTTCTATCTCTCCATTTGTAGTGGAACTGTTAACTAATATGGATAAAACACATCACTTAACACATTTTACATGCAGTAACTCTGTTTCTCATTTATTGTTTGTTACCATGTTAACAGTTGAAGTCTTCAATAATAGCAAGTAAACATTAGAGATTTTATTAATTTCTCAGTCCCTTCACATCTCTGTATCTGAAAAACTTAACAAAGTAACAACATTTGTGATGTCGTTTCAGTTTCCTTGAAATCCCCTATCTGATGACTGGTGAACAATGTGATCTGTTGCTTTGCCCACTTTCCCTATTGTGCCACAACCACATTTAGGAGTGAGTGCAGTCTTCCCACTTATGAGGGTGTTTAGTCTCTTGATGTCTGGTTCTGATGAGGCTGAGTCAACTCCAGATTTTTCTTGTGGGCTCTATGTCTGTCAACAGTACAGCTGGCCCAGTTTCATTTGCCAGGTCTTGCCCAAAAACCAGTGCCCAGATAGTTCTCCTGAGTTCTTCTATACTGAAAATAGTAAGTTGGTGGAAATTGTTGAGATTCCAGGTCTTCCAGATTTAGGTGTGCTACATGGACAATGAGGAAGTATTTTGTTGCTTGAAGGGTTCTTATAAACTGATCAATTGCGTATCTTACTACATTATCAGTCCTCTGCCTTTGATTGTCACATATCTGAAGGTACTACTCTAAACAAGAAGCGAAAGAACTTGTGTTGTTTTCAGCATATCAGTCACAGTTCTCATAGTGTCATCTAGCTTGACATCAGTCTGGCAGACATGACTGCCTCTAGCTCATGCACAGATGCATTATTCGCCGACAGAATGCTGCTTTATGTAAAGTGTCTGCTTGTACTCCACAGCTTGTGGCTGTCAACTTTCTGATAATGTTATTTCGAGTTACATTTTTTTTCCTGTGATTTCAAGATGTTTCCTGAGTGCTAAGGAACAGTACAGTACGGTGCCAAGAAATTTAGGATGCACATTGTGGTTTAACTGTGATCCACAGAAACTGATTTTATGTCACTCAAGCTTCTAATTTAAGTGGAATGCACATGCACCTCTGTTTTACTGGGGCTGACGCAGAATCTCCTCCATTTTCAATATCTCCTTAGTGTGTGTGTAGCGTCTCTGAGAGGGTTTCTTTTGTCTCTGAAAAAACTGTCCTTTATGTTGCCAGAGTTATATCACCTGTAATGCAAAATTTTTGAGATGCTGTTGCTAGCATGAAACTTGTATGTAAGTTAAATGAAAGGGGAACTAACAATGAATCTTGAGGCATTCGATTTTTTATCTTATACTATTTGCTTGAATATATTATTGCAGTGACTGGGCAATTTTTAAGCATCACCTCTAGTAGCTTAATGATCTTATCACAATACATAGTTCATTTCAGCTTATGCAGTGGTCTGTTTACAAATTCTGTATGATACGCTGCAGTTAAATGAGCAAAAGTTATTGATGCTTTCAAGCCTCTCTGGAACATCATTTCAATAAAGGAAGTTATAGTAATACCTGATCACAACAACTTCATTTTGACCTGAATCCGCCATCACCTGGGAATATTATGCTGTCTACACCAATACACACTGATAGAAAAAATCGTACCACCAAAAAATAATTAATGCAGAGTAATGAAGTTTCGGAAATATATTTGTCTAGGTAACACATTTAAATGCAAGATCACAGCTTAATGTAAGTGCAAGATAAACCACTGCAAATGTGAGTTGTTGATACATTAATAACCAGTGAACTAGCTGTAATGTTGCATGCAAACATGAAAACGTGCGTGCATTGTGTTGTACAGGTGCTGGATGTCAGTTTGTGTGTTGGAGTTCCATGACTGTCGCACTTGGTCGGTCAGTACAGGGATGGTTAACACTGTTTGTGGATGACGCTGGAGTCCTCATCTGCTGATGTCTGATATGTGCTCAGTTGGAGCTGATCTAGTTACCGAGCAGGCCAAGGCAACATGTCAACCCTCTGCAGAGTATGTTGGGTTACCACAACGATATGCGTGCGTTCGTTATCCTGCTGGAAAACATCCCCTGGAATGCTGTTCGTAAATGGCAGCACAACAAGTCGAATCACCAGACTGACGTACAATTTTGCTGTCAGTGTGTGTGGGGTAACCACGACAGTGTTCTGCTGTCGTACAAAGTCACACCCCAGACCATAGATCCTGATGCAGGCCCATAGTGTCTGGCATGCAGACGGGTTGGTTGCAAGCACTTGACTGGCCTCCTAACAAACACATGGCCATCAAGGGCACTGAGGTGGAACCAGTTTTCATCAGAAAACACAGTAGATATACACTCTACCATCCAATGAGCTCTCGCTTCACACCACTGTAGTTGCAAATGGCAATGGTTTGGGGTCAGTGGAATGCACAATTCTGGCTTCGAGGCGTTCTTGAAGTAAACCATTTGTAACAGCTTGTTGTATCACAGTGGTGCCAACTGCTGCTAAGATTGCTGTTACAGACGCAGTATGCCGTACACTGAACACAGTCATCTTCCACCCCTGGAGTGCCATATGGCCGTCTCGAGCCGAGTCTTCTCGTGACCATACATTTTCGTGACCACCGCTGTCAGAAATCATATACAGTGGCTACATTTCTGCTAAGTATTTCTGCAATACTGCAGAAGGAACGTCCAGATTCTCGTAATCCCTGTTACACGACATTGTTCAAACTCAGTGAGGTGTTGATAAAGGCGTCTTTGTTGCATTAAAGACATTCTTGTGTGACATCAGCTCACTACGTCCAATTTCAGAGATAAATAGTGCTCACGGCCGTTAGATTGCATATTTAAAGCAAACCTGATTTGCATCTTCATATTGGCACTACCAGCGCCACTCTTACGCGACTGTAGCGAAATCTGAGTAGATATCATCTTTCAGATGTAGATACACGCCTACCAACTTTCGTGTATGTTGCACAACTCCTTCGTGGTGCTGCGATTTTTTTCCAGTCGATGGATGTTCTGCTGGTAACATTACTGCATAATGCGATGAATCAATAATCTCTGTGGTCGTTGTTAGATATCCCTAGCCAGAGTAGCTGCTTTTGGCATATTTTAAATTGCTGTGGAATTCTTCCAGTGCTGAGACCATAATAGTAGAATTGCAAGAGACACTTTCTAGCTTGAAGGCTTGTATATTTAATAGACTCTGAATTAATTCCATCATTTCCTGTCATCTTCCTCAGTTTGAGCCTTTTAATTGCTGTATTAATCTTGTCTTCAGTAAAGGTACAACAAAATTTTTATCCTCCATTAGCTTCTTCTTAGTATCTCCTAGGTCTGACTTAATGCTGTTTTTAAAGGACTTCCTTTCTGTACAGATTTTGAAATGGTGGGCTACATCAGAGGGAGTAACTTTAGATGCTTACCTTCATATTAATGTTGCTGATCCCAGTTGTTGCAAAAGAGACTAAGAATTCAGTTGCTGGGTGAAGTCTAGATTTCCAGTCATTTCTTGCCGTCCATTGTTTGTTGATAATCTGTGCATATATTCCCTGTCTTTTCGTTCCAACAGGAACCATATGCCTTTCTGTATCCCCAACAGATGTATGTTTCTGATGTACCCCTAGGAAGCGACCGTAATTTCTTTTCTATAAAATCCCCAATTTGTCTTTCTAAGATTCATTCTTGGCTTCTGAACTATTGTAGTTAAAGGCAACTGAATTCAGATATTGAGTATAGCTGTGATAAACTAAATAAAACATTTCTTGTGTGTGGGAGTGGTAGACTGGAATTGTCAATTGTAACAACACATACATCCAATTTACTTTGCTTTCACTCTTGCTGATCTGAAGGTCTTTGATATCACAAGCCAAATTAAGTGATTCTTTTCATATTCAGTTCTCTAGATTTCCTCATTTTATCAATTATTTTGTATCAACAAATACTGTTGTTACTGCCCAAATCTCCAACATACCCTCTTTGATGAGGAGTGACAGTAGATGAGAACTCACCGATCTTCATATGTACACTGATATTACTGGAATTCAGTTCAGTGTTGATAGTTTCAGTGTTTAGTTGTCAGAAGCAGTCACTTATTTTATACTGCTCTACATCTTGGTGATGGTACAATAAGGAGCCATGTATAATTGATGTAATAAGAGTTGCTAGTTTTTATCATTACACTTTTCCTCTGGCACTAAGCTAATGTTTTTTCTTTTGGCAAAATCTGCCATCTAACGACATACATATGTATTTTATTCCAGTATATAAAAGGGACCTTCAACCGCTACTATTGCTCTTTCAGTTTTTCAGCTTGTGGTCTGTGTTTATTAACCAAGCATCTATTACTGAAAATAATGAATGAAACATTCATTAAAATAGTTGAAATAAAACTCATCTCTTTATTTACTTTCATTCAGTAGCTTCAGAGCCGTACTGGAGAAGCAAACCATTTACATTAATTTCCTAACTTCAGTCGTTTTTATACAGGACGATTATGATTTAATTTGGTATACCTTGTCTCCATATTCTTAATGATGCAGATTTCCTTTGAACAATAAGCATATATATAAACACTTGTGTGCAAAACCTAGGGATGAGTGTAACTTTTGCATTATGTATCACTGCCAAATAAAGAAACTTGATGAAACATGAACTACACAGAGAAAGAATTACTACATATAGTAGAAGGCAACTGAAAGAAATGCGCAAAGAGCCAAATATAAATGACACTTTTATTCAAAGACAGTAATTGTGCGGAAGTTATTGTTATTTATGATGGTCCTCTGGACATTAAAAAAGGTGTGACATTGTGCTTAATAGGGTGCTTGATAATCATGGACAGCAGTGACCATTCTGCAACAGGCTTCCATGCTGCCCACAAGATTGACAAAAAGTTCTGTTCCTCCACCAGTGTGGTTGACAACTGCTGAATGGTCATTGCTGCACGTCTATATGCTGCAATATATCTCCCTAACGCATCCCACATGTGCTCGATGTGATTGAAGCTGGGGGAATGGGCAGCCCAATCTATTCACAAAATATCATTTTGTTCCAGGAGCTTCTCCATCCTCACATTTGAATGCGGTCACACATTGTCATTCTTAAAAATGATGTCAGGACCAAATGCACCCCTGAAAAGGTAGAAATGAGGAAAGAGTTTGATGTCACAATAACGTTGAGTGGCGAATGTACCATGTTCAAAGTGTCATTATGCCTCCCCTCACCATAACACCTGGACCACCAAAACGATTCCTGAGTGCATTACTTGTTCACATCTCTTGTGTTGTAAGGGTTCGTAAAGCAGAATAGAAGAGAGATGTTTCGCAATATAGTACTGAAGATGAAAAAGTGCTCATAGCTCCTAAGGTACGGATTTTATGGTCCATGTTTACAAGATACTTTTTCTTGTTTTGGTCGTTATTACAGCCTTTAAAAGTTGCTGCCTCACAATCTTAGCAACAATAGTACCAGTGCATGTACGCCACTGTTAGAAGTTTCAAAATAGTTTTCGCTTATATCTTTCGACTCAGTCGTTTCCAGATCAAGGTCCCATACCTCAGACTGATATATTTGGCCTTCTCCATTGACCCTGAAAGTTGGTAAAAGCATCACATAATCACCCTGTATATAGAAAGGGATATGCATTAGATACTGTTAAAGTTAGTTTAATGAGCACTCTAGTTAAAAGAAGTAATATTGTATGGTTCGATTGGCTGGGAGACCTGAGGGGCAGGCTTAGCCACCTAACTGGAGAGTTTTTTTGTGTCGTTCATGCACACTAACACTTCTCTATTGCTAAGTGTGAAATTTGTGTGGTAAGTGTAATTGATATGTGTAGATGACTGTAGAGAGAGAGAGAGAGAGGGAGAGAGAGAGAGAGAGAGAGAGAGAGAGAGAGAGAGTGTATGTGTGTCTGTCTGTCTGTCTGTCTTTGTGGTGTGTGTGGTGTGGTATCATGTTTGCATTGTAGGATGAGGA
This sequence comes from Schistocerca americana, assembly GCF_021461395.2. NCBI lineage: Eukaryota > Metazoa > Arthropoda > Insecta > Orthoptera > Acrididae > Schistocerca > Schistocerca americana. The sequence goes on along the minus strand of NC_060119.1, from coordinate 708,470,282 downwards.
GAGAAGGGAGAGAGGGTTGGGGTTGGGTTGTTTGGGGGAGGAGACCAGACAGTAAGGTCATTGGTCTCATCGGATTAGGGAAGGACAGGGAAGGAAGTCGGCCATGCCCTTTTCAAAGGAATGATCCTGGTATTTGCCTCGGGCGATTTAGGGAAAGCACGGAAAACCTGAATCAGGATGGCCGGATCTAGGTTTGAACCATCGTCCTCCTGAACGTGAGTCCAATGTGCTAGCCACTGCTCCATCTCACTCAGAAGGGAGAGAGTGCAACTTAGTGCTGGCACATAGCATACTCCTCTCGAACTTAATGTCCCCATCTGATGGGTGGATTATCGCAAACTGTGTCATATGGCCTCACTTTATGAGATACTGCTTAAAGGTTTGTAATTTAATCCCAAACACTGGTGTAACATCTGGTTTTAAGAACTTTTTGCCACCATCAGTTTTCCCCCTTGGTGGTAAGACAAAGGAAAAATTTGCAACAGTGTGTGACATCCCCAAGCAGTTGACCATTCAAGTACTGGCCACACCTGGCATTGTTTAACTTCAGGTGATCTGATGGGAATGGGTGTATGTAACAAGACAAGGCTGTTGGTGAGTCCCCTAGTTTACATCCCATTCACTATCCTAGTCTAAATGCAATGAGTGATGTTGAGGAGTTTCCTCAGAATACTGTTCCATAATTTAGGAGAAATAGGTGTAAGCATATTAGGCCCTACTCTCATAACTATATTAAAGCTGGGGAAGGAGTTCAGAGCCCTTACTCCATAGTGCCCTCTGTTTAGCTTACTATTAACACCTTCAATATGCACAACCAATTTTAGGCTTTTGTGTAGCTATTAACCTGAGAATTTAGTTTCTATGCTGCTTACACTTGTACATCTCTATTGGACAAAACAAGTTCATATGGATTATTGCATCAATTTGAATAAAAGAGCATGCTGTAAGTCACTGTTATTTATTTTCCAATTTCTAATTCAATTTGTGACACAGTTTACGGATTGCTGCACTGACACACTGCTCTCATCATTTTATAGAATTGTTGTGTCATCAGCAAATAAGATATACTGATGTGCATCTAATTTAAACATATACCACTGACTTATGTGAGGAAAAAAGAGGTCCCATAAATGTGCCTTCACTAGATATAACTTTAGTGGTTTCATAACAGTTCTGATAAGTGGGTATAATTGAAAATAACTATTGTCAGTTAGCAAGGCTGGAATATTTCACTTATTACAGAATATTACACATTTTGCAGTGTTCCAGATTACTAAGGAAACTTTTGTGATCAACAGTGTCCATATAAGATAGGCTGACTAGAAGTCACAGAAATCTAAAGTTTTAAAAACGATTTACTATAATGATTTTTTCTGAACAACTCCATTTTCTCAGTATCTACACAGGGTGAGTGACTCACTATTTCCACCAAGAATAACTCCGAAAGTATGATAGGAGCCGAAAAGTTTGTGGGAAAAAAGTTACATGGGACAATGGGAGCCATAATATGAAATTGTTTTTTTGTTGCTAGGTGGGACCGCTTCAGAGGTATGAAGGTCATTTTTTTTAATGGGATGCTATAGTTTGGTACTCATTTTCTGATAGTGGCTAGTGAGACAAATCCAGTGATGTGTAACAGTAAGGACTTTGAAGGTCAAAAAGGTGGTATGAACGTCCATTCACAGAAGGTGTTAGAAATGAAGACCAGTGGTATCAATGCAGTGCTGCAATCTTCTGATCATGGATTGATAGTATTCCTTATCTCTTCAGCACTTATCAAAGCACATGTTCTGACAATTCTCTCTCATATATCATGCTAATAGTAAATATTCGCTGAATACAGCGTATCCATCTAACGTGCCATTGACATGCAAACACCATTCGACAGTTTCGCAATCAATACTAATATGAACGGTAGGACTAGTATCATCGAATCAAGTGAATGTGAATGATGTATTCCTTTGAAGAACAAGTCGATATTCTTCTAATTTACAGAGAATGCCAACGAAACTCAGTGAGAGCTAGAGACTTATATGCTGAGAGATATCCTCAACATACTCGTCCTACATGTCGTACATTTAAATATGTGTCTGATAAATTGAGAACAACTGGATCTTTAAGGCACCAGAGACATATCCGGCAAAGGAAAGCTACTAACTAGGAAACCGAAGTTGGTACTCTTATCACTGTGGTTCCAGATCCTTGTGTTAGTTTGCATCAGATCGCAAGGGAATCTGGTATGAGCCAGAGTAGTATTGTTCATGTTCTGCATCGCCATAAATATCATTTTTACTGCGTCAGTCTCCATCAAGAATTAACTGGTAAAGATTTATGCATCACATTGAATTCTGACGATGGACTCCACTTAAGATTCAAAGGGATGACACATTTATTAATTTGATTTTATTTACTGATGAGGCTACATTCATAAACCATGGTAATATTAATTTGCATAACATGCATTATCAGGCAGCTGAGAATACATGCTGGCTGCTACAAGTTGCACACCAAAAACTGTGGTCGGTGAATGTATGGCGTGGGATTCTGGAGGACAGAATTATAGGCTCATACTTCATTGAAGGAAGTCTTAATAGAAGGAAGTACACGACATTCCTACAAGAAACATTAGATCTGTTATTGGAAGAAATACCTTTGGGAACAAGGAACAGAATGTGGTATCAACACGATGGGTGTCTGGCACGTTTTTCGATGATGGCTAGAAATGAGTTGCAGAGACATTTCCCAAATCGTTGGACTGGATGCAGAGGAGATGTGTCATAGCCGGCTCGTTCGGCAGACTTGACGCCTCTGGATGTTTTCTTGTGGGGATTCGTAAAAGACATTGTTTATAAAGTTGTTCCAACTGCAGCTGAAGATATGCGAGAGAGAATTGTAAGAGCATGTGCTTCGATAAGTGCCAATCTAAGGAATAGCATTCAATCCATGATAATAAGATTGCAGCACTGCTTTGATACCAATGATCATCACTTGTAACACCCTCTGTAAATGGACGTTCATGCCTCCTTTTTGACCTTCATTGATCTTCAAAGACCTTACTGTTACACATCACTGGATTTGTCTCAATAGCCACTATCAGGAAATGAGTACCAAACTATAGCATCCCATTTTAAATGTATGAAGTTCACCTTCATATCTCTCAAGCGATCCCACCTAGCCAAAAAAACCTAACATCATATTATGGCCCCCATTGTCCCATGCAACTATTGTCCCACAAACTTTTTGGCTCCTATCATACTTTCGGAGTTACTCTTGGTGGAAATAGTTAGTGACTCACCCTGTATATTAGTACGAAATTATTATGATCAAATTATCAACGCTGGTGGCTTAACATCAATGGAAAGTTCCTAAGCCAGTATTTTTTGTGAATATGTACTTGAGTTTGTAAATATTTATGAGATTCTTTAGAATTATTTCTCTGAATTTAGATCATAATTTAGATCATAATTTTTAAAATCAAATTACTTAAACAAATGAGACACATTATTTTATGTTGTTGCAGTGCCAGTGATATGAACACACACTGAAGCGCCAAAGAAACTGATATAGGTATGCATATTCAGATACAGAGATATGTAAAAACACAGAATACGACTGTGTGGTCGACAATGCCTCTATATGATAACAAGTGTCTGGCACAATTGTCAGATCGTTTACTGCTGCTACAATGGTAGGTTATCAAGTTTTAAGTTAATTTGAACATGGTGTTATAAATGGAGCGTGAGCGATGGGACACAGCATCTCTGAGGTAGTGATGAAGTGGGGATTTTCCTGTACGATGATTTCGTGAGTTTATTGTGAACATCAGGGATCTGGCAAAACATCGAATCTCCGATATCGTTGTGGACAGAAAGAGATCCTGCAAGAACGGGACTAATGATGACTGAACAGAATCGTTCAATGTGACAGCAGTGCAACTCTTGCGCAAATTGCTGCAGTTTTCAATACTGGAGCATCAACAAATGTCAGCATACGAACCATTCAGTGAAACATGATCAATATGGGCTTTTGGAGTCGAAGGCCCTCTCGTTTACCCGTGATGACTGAATGACACAAAGCTCTACACCTCGCCTGGACCTGTCAACACAGACATTTGACTGTTGATGACTGGAAACATATTGCCTGGTTGGACGAGTATCATTTCAAAATGCATTGAGGGGATGGATGTGTATGGGTATGGAGACAGCCTCGTGAATCCATGGATCCTGGATGTCAGAAGACTGTTCAAGCTGGTAGAGGCTCTGTGATGGTTTGGGGTGTGTGCAGTTGAAGTAAAGTGGGACCCTTGATATGTCTAGAATCGACTCCAGCAGGTGACACATATGTAAGATCCTGTCTGATCACCTGTATCCATTCATGTCCAATGTGCATTCCGACGGACTTGGGCAGTTCCAGCAGGACAAAGCGACACCCCACTCATTCATAATTGCTACAGAGTAGCTCCAGGAACACTCTTCTGAGTTTAAACACTTCTGCTGGCCATCAACCTCCCCAGACATAAACATTATTGAGCATATCTGGGATGTCTTGCAATGTGCTATTCAGAAGAGATCTCCATCCCCTCGTTCTCTTACGGATTTATGGAGAGCCCTGCAGGATTCATGGTGTCAGTTCCCTCCTGCACTACTTCAGACAATAGTCGAGTCCATGCCAAGTCCTGTTGAGGCACATCTGCATGCTCGCAGACCCCTACATGATATTAGGCAGGTGTACCAGTTTCTTTAGCTCTTCAGAGTAAAATTCTGATGGGAAAATTTACTGACTATATACATTCTGATTCAGAGGGAAAGTTATATAAGATAGGCAGTTTAACTTGGACAAAACAGCAATCTTGCAAAATTACTTTATATCCAGTTTTAGGCTAATGTGGTATTGATAACCATAAAACTATTCAAAAAGGCCTGAAAACTTAGCAAGATTGTGTGTTCAGTTCTGTCTCAAATAAGTGATTAAAGTTAGAACAGGTTTGGATATTACAGTGTTCAGCTTGTTACTTCTCTACTCCATCTGGCAGTTATAAATGGAAAAAAATGTGGGTGTATTTCAAATCAGCTAATAAACAAAATCCTAATGAAAATTTAAATGATCATTGCAACTGCTAAAATATTTTCAATATTTCATGTAAGAACAATTTCATCTAGAGGATCATTTTTTGACTGACTTTATCACCTAGTAGTATAGACTACCCAGACAATCGTCATACTGCTATGTTACATTAAATTTCTTCATTCATGGCTGTCTACTACAAATACTAAAAAGTCTTAAAATCTTGAAACAGTGCTGTTGGACTTTGATTTTATTGTTGTAGTGACGAAAATGCAGTTTATGAAACTGTATTACAGAAATGTTACAGTAACTTATAATCATCTAAGAAAGATTTGAAACGTAATAATCATATGAAATAGCATAGCTACATTTTTAACAGAAATCCTCCACTGATCTACAATTGGCTGAAAAACTAAGTTACAAATTGTTGTCACTCCAGATGATATTACATGGAAAGGAAATTGTGACTTATTCAAGTCTTTGAGCGACAAACTTTTCCAATCACATTAAATCTTCTTAGAATATGTTAAATGTGACTCTATGGTCATAAGGTTTTTCTGTATCCACTTTGCCTGAAGTAAGAAGTTAGTTACTACAGTGAAAAGGTGTTAATTAAAAAAAAGTAGAGAATGATGAACAAGTATAAACTTTTTTTACACTTCAAGATTTTTCATAAGCTGTTCACAAAATCTTCTTAAATAAATATTTTTTCTCTCAAGCTTCCAGCCATTTAAAACAGCTTAAAATCCATGAGCTCTCAGCCAAGTACTTCTCAGCCACTGTCAAGTGGCGACAATCTTTTGGTTGCTGCTGCCATCTGTATATAGCCACACTGCCTTCTGCAATGTCACTGGTACTCGCTCCAGTGCCTTATAAGATAATATTTTCGTTGTGTGCCCGCCAGGTCCAGTTCAAACTTCTGATGACCAGGTCTCACATCAGCTTGTGGGTGCCATGTAGGCTCTTAAGAAGGGAATTAGCTTTGCGTGATGACCAACCTCATCAATCAAATTAAATGCTTGTGTCTTGGAGAAGGAGATATTATGGTCACCTATGATGTGGTTTCATTAGTCCAATCAAAGAGTCTATAGATCTGATCTCTCAGTTATTTGACGGTTCTGTTGTGGATTTATTTGAGCACATCTGATGTCATCATATTTTTTGTATGATGGAGAATGTTTTAACCAGATGGACAGCAACATGATGGGCAGCCTATTAGCTTCAGTTGCAGCCAACCTGTTTATGCAGTACTTTAAGGACATTGCCATGGTCATGGCTCCTGCGAAGCCTAGCAGCTCCTCATGGACGTGAAAAACTGGGAGAATTTTTGGACCACATCAACAGTATCCATGATATGATAGAAGTACAGACACATGGTGCCTTGCCATTCCTTGATGTCCACCAACTCTGTAAAGAAAATGAGTAACTCAGCCACAGTAGTTACAAACCAGGGACCCACCCACATCGACGTATATCTACACACTAACATCTATCACCATCCATCACACAAACATTCTGTCCTGAGGACCTTAGTCATCGAGCAAAAGCCATCTCAGACACTGAAAACTTGTCGCAGGAACTGAGCCACTTATGTAAAGTATTCAAGAGGAAAGGCTGCAACAAACATTAGATTTCGCAAGCCATCTTTCCGAAAACTCATAAGCAGAAGGATCCTGAGAAGGACTGAAGAAACTTGCGTTTTTGTTGTTTTGTGTCTCAGTAGTGGGAAAGATGATCTGGCTGTTAAAGAGGCATAAAAATCATTCAGTCTTCAAGGTTCCAGCAAAAATTCGGCAACTCATGAGGCCTGTGAAACACAATGTAGGCCTCAGAACGCCAAGAGTATGTAAAGTATCATGTGGGTGAGGACAGTTTTATGTCGGATAGACTGTGCGTATTATTGAACAATGCTGTGTAGAATACAAGAGACGTTTTTTCCTCTGGTACCCTGAGAAATCAGTGGTAGCAGAGCATGCTCTGGAAAAGACACCACACTAAATCCAGGGAGACATCTGTTATTACATTGACTCATAGTTTCTATGATAGTATAATAAAAGAAGCAATCAAGGTAAAAAGGGCTCTGAGCACTATGAGACTTAACTTCTGAGGTCATCAGTCCCCTAGAGCTTAGAACTACTTAAACCTAACTAGCCTAAGGACATCACACACATCCATGCCTGAGGCAGGATTCGAACCTGCGACCATAGCGGCTGCGCGGTTCCAGACTGTAACGCCTAGAACCGCTCGGCCACTCCGGCCGGCAATCAACATAAAAATTTGTGTCAACACTGTCAATAAAGACGGTCGCCTACCGCTAGGCACAGCTTGGAACTTGGCCATCGGAAGGATGAAGTAGGCGCAGTGAGTGCACAACGAAAATATGACCTTATATGGCGCTGGAGCGAGCTCTGCTACAAAAGGACAGTAGTAGCATCCAAAGGATAGTCACCACTTGACAATAGCTGAGGGGTACTCGACTGAAAGCTCATGGATTTTAAACCAGTCAACACTGATGAAAACTCAAGAGAATTTTATCAGAATTCTCAAATAATGAAACATCTAATTTAGACTGAACAACTGAAGCGGAAATTACGTGTTAATGAAAATTTGGCAACTGTATCTGCATAAAGTTAGAACAAATTAAATGACAACTACTGCCACAGATGGCGAAGAGATTGAAGAACTGTGTGATGAGACAAAAGGAATTTTTCAGATAGTTAAGGGAGAGGAAAATTTAATTTTGATGGGGAACTGGAATTCGATAGTAGGAAAAAGGAAGAGAAAGAAAAATTGTAGGTGAGTATAGACCTGGGGGAATGAAGTCGCATGGTAGAATTTAGGATGGAGTATAATTTAATCATCGCCAACACTTGGTTTAAGAATCATGAAAGAAAGTAGCATACATGGAAATGACCTGGAGAAACTGGAAGGTTTCAGATTGATTATATAATGGAAAGATAGAGATTTTGGAACCAGATATTAAACTGTAAGACATTTCGAGGGGCAGATGCGAAGTCTATCCATAATTTGTTACAAAATTTAAATGCTGTAAATTAAGAATGAAGACTTTGCAAAAAAATAGGAAATTAAGGAAATGGTACCTAGATAAATTGAAAAAATAAAAAACAAATGCTGTTGAGAGTGTCAAAGAGAGTATTTGGCAACAATTGATTGAAACACAGGAAAGGAATACAGCAGAAAATAAACCGGTCACTTTGAGCAAAGACAGCAGTACATCAAATGTGAAAGAAGGACATGGCCTATCATAAATCCTTGGATAGTGCAGGACATATTGAATTTAAGTGACAAAAGAGAAGAAACAAAAATGTAACAAATAAGCAGGTGAAAGGGAATATGAATGTCTAAAGAATGAGACTGACAGAAAGTGTGAAAAGGGTAAGCAGTAGTGGCTAGAGAATGAATGTAAATCTATAGACACATGTGTAAGTAGAGGAAAGATAGACACCACCTACAGGGTAACTGAAGAGCCTTTGGCAAAAAGAGAAGCAGCTGTATGAATATCAAGAACTTAGATGGAAAACTCGTACTAAACGAAGAAGGGAAAGCTGAAGATGAAAGGAATATAGAGTGTGGCTATATGAGAGAAATAAATTCGAAAAAAGCAAAGAGGAAGGAGATGAAGATGAGATAGGATATATGATACTGTGATAAGAATTTGACAGGATACTGAAAGACCAAAGTTGAAACAAGGCCTCTGGAATGGATGGCATTCTGTTAGAATTACTGATATCTCTGGGACAGCCAGCCATGGCAAAACCATTCCAACTCGTGTGCGGGGTGTATGAGATTGGCAAAATAACCTCAGACTTCAGGGAGAATATAATAATCCCAATTCCAGAGAAATCAGGTGCTGATAGATGTGAATATTACGGAACTATCAGTTTAACAAGTCATGCTTACAAAATATTGACATGAATTATTTACAGAAGAATGGAAAAAATGGTAGAAGCCAACCTTGGGGAAGATCAGTTTGGATTTCAGAGAAATCTAGGAACACATAAGGCAATACTGACGCTCCAATTTCTCTTAGAAGATAAATTAAGGAAAGGCAAACCTATGTTTATAGCTTCTGTAGGTTTGGGGAAAGCTTTTGGCTGTGGTGACTGGAAAAACCCTTTAAAATTGTGGAGGTAGCAGGAGTAAACTACAGGGAGTGAGAGTTAAAGTACAACTTTTAAACAAATCAGACTGCAATTATAAGAGTTGGAGGGCATGAGAGGAAAGCAGTGGTTACGATGGAAGTGAGCCAAGAATTGTAGCTTATCCTCAATGTAGTTTAGCCTGTTCATTGAGCAGCCTGTGAAGGAAAGCAAGGATAAATTTGGAAAGGTCATTAAAATTCAGGGAGATGAAATAAAAACTTTGTGGTTTACCGATGTCATTGTTATTCTGCCAGAGACAGCAAAGGAGTTGGAAATAGCATTGAAAAGAATTGATTGTTTCTTGAAAGGAGGATATCTGATAAACATTAGCAAAAGCAAAACTAAGATAATGAAATATAGTCGAATTAAACCAGGCGATGCTACAGGAATTATATTAGGAAATGAAAAAGTAAATAGATGCGTTTTGCTATTTGGCCAGTAAAATAACGAACGATGACTCAGGCAGAGAGGATATAAAATGTAGAATGGCAATAGTAAGAAAAGCATTTCAGAAGAAGAGAAATTTGTTAACATTGAATATAAATTTAAATATTATGAATTCTTATCTGAAGACATTAGTGTGGAGTGTAGTCATGTACAGAAGTGAACCATGAATTATAAGGAGTTCAGATAAAAAGATAATAGAGGGTTTTGAAATGTGTCACTGCAGAAGAATGCTGAAGATTAGATGGATAAATCGTGTAATTAATAAGGACGTACTGAACCGAATTGGGGATAAATTTTTTTGACATAACTTGACAAAAAGAAGGCTTTAATTGATTGTATATGTTCTGAGACATCAAGGAATCGTCAATTAAATGCTGGAGCGAAATGCAGGAGGTAAACATCGTAATGAGAGATAAAGAGACGAGTACAGCAAACAGGTTCAAATAGATATGAGTTCCAGTAGTTATTCCGGAATGAAAAGGCTTACACTGGAGAAAGTAGCGTGAAGAGCTGCATTAAGCCTGTCTTCAGACTGAAGACCACAACAGCAACATACGCACTCGGTAGATAAAAGTTGCAGAAAGAGAAAATCTTCATGTCAGTTATTATCCACATACTTCGAAGAGTGCAACGATAGAGCGATGAGGAGGCGATAAAATTTTATTTTTCGCTTGCATTATGTCTGTGATCCATATGAAATGAAATGAAACCAGCACCAACATAGTCCCAAATATGAAAAATATATACTGGTATTCATTAATGTAAATTACTTTACTGTTTATTTAGAACAGATCAAAATAATTGGTGACATTGAAAGATTAATAACTGAAGAAAACACTACAAAATAAGTTATAAGAATGTAAGATTGTATTTGGAATGAATGTTAAAATGAAATTGAAACCAAATTTATACTGCAAATTGGACAAAATACGCAATTTTCTCAGTGTCAACAATACTACACATTTTTCGTATTATTATATCATCACAATGCGAAAATATTGTCAAGAAATGCCGCTTAGTAGCTATAAGCTAAATGGTTCCACACTGGTGTACAATAAACACTTTCACAGGTGTGCCATAACGAACAAGCACTTAATTTTATATGTACCGTACGACGTCACGTTAATGTCAGCAAAATGGTTGAGGATATTTTCTTTACCGAATCACTAGAAAATAAAAGAAATTAATCGAAGTGTGATGCTAGAAAAGTGACCTACTTTAAAGGATATTACGCTCTACTCCTGAGGTTGGAGCAAGTCGATTTTCTGCTTCTTTTAAGTGCCGTATAAACTTCATTTTAAAGATAATTATATATTTTTATACATACAAAACCAAATTTTGAGATAAAATAATTGCTCAGACTTTTTGTTGTGTTTTTATGGTTTTGTCAATTTGAATTTTTACAAACATGTTGAAACGAAAATTGAATGACAGTATTGTGGATCATATCAACAGGAACTGTGTTGCTACAGAAAGAGACTTGAATTCTGTTTTCTTCAGAGTCTTATACGGAGGAAAGAAATGAAGTAAGCTTTCTCGTTTACGGTTTCTGTAATAACTTAATTGCCCATATAATCGAAAATGAATTATTTGACTTCTCGACGTGCGGCAGGGTGCCCAGAATATAGGGGGCAGTGACCTTCAGGAAGAGTGGTGATGTTATTGCAAAAAGTTTGCAGGAGGTAAGTAATTGTTTGTAAATACGAAGAAAGCTAAGGAAACACTTGTCAAGTACTCATAAGCTAATAGTACTCAGAAAAAGACTTAAATTTTCGATTGACTGTGACTAGTCGTCGTACAATGTGATGTTTTGATTATTAAGATTTCTTGGAACTCTTTAATGGCGGTTTCACATTATGCTAGGAGCTATTATCCCAATAAGCGTAGCATTTTCATTATTGATAGTAACTTTCTAAATTCCAATTCCGTTCACTATGTAGGCACTTGGAACAAAAGTATGATGATACACTGACAGTCAATGCTTATTTCCAGATTCCAACCAGCTTTTGTTAGAAATCATGGATCAACAATTCTGCCTGCGATGGAACAATCATCCGACTAATCTTACAGACGTATTGAGCAATTTGCTACATAGACAGGCCCTTGTTGATGTTACCCTGGCCTGTGAAGGTGAAACGTTTAAAGCGCATCAGACAATCCTATCAGCCTGCAGCCCTTACTTTGAAAGAATTTTCCTACAGAATACTCATCCTCATCCAATAATATTTCTGAGGGATGTCCATTACACAGAAATGAGGGCCTTATTGCAGTTCATGTATAAGGGAGAAGTGAACGTTAGTCAGAGTTTGTTACCGATGTTTTTAAAAACTGCCGAAGCTTTGGAAATTAGCGGTTTGACGCAAGGTGCTGTAAAGAAACCCGAAGACAGGACAAGTCCCACTCCCGCCGTCTCTCCAGCAAGAACAACGATCGAAGAACGAAGTAGTGCCGGTAGTCCACCACCAGAGAAAAGGAAAAGAAAGACTTCTGGAAGTTGTGAAGTTCCCATGACTGGGAACAATAATGAACGATTCCTGGGAGATACACAGGTGAGTAACTTCATTTATTTAATAATAATTACTCTTGGATTTATAGTTACAAATGTTTTGTTTACAATATTAGTTATAGGTGTGTCGTGTTGTAGTTTTGTTTAATGATAGTAGTTTGTTATTTTATCTGGTTTTGCTAGAACTCTATTCTTCTTACCCCTTTTGTTCCTTTTATGGATATGACACATTTCTTTTGGAGGTAAATTTACCGTTTGAGGGGAAGTAAACTATTTAACATCCAAGCTTTTGGTGGCATATTGTCAAATGTAAAAATAATGTTAAAATTGCTTTTAATAAGCAGAACTGTTAACAGGGCAGGTGGGCCTACAGTGGGAAGTGTGAGTGAGACTTGAGGAATGTACATGGCATCAGCAGTAGATACTTCTCTGCATGTTGTTACTTTTCAATTGGATAAGATAATAATAAACAAAGAATACCCACTGCCACTTTGACAAATTCATTAATGAGTCCTAAAAGTTGCCTACGTGATAGAAGTCAGTTACTGGAACTTAAGTACTTGAAATATAGCAGATTGCATGAAACCTTTGATATCACTTCACCACCTCATAACCACATTGTCACCTTTCAGCGAAAGGGATACATTGCAGATCAATGTCGCCACAGTTAAGATTTCATTTTCACAGTCTTTAGTTTTCCCAGCTACAACTAAATTGTCAGTTTTCAAACTATAGCCTACTTCTGGCTACAGTACAGATCAATCTATTACCAAAGACTAAATTCCAAAAAATAAGTGTCGTCAGTGACACATTCTCTTTCTCCTTGTATGTGTACAGCATCACACAATCATTGGAAGAAACTGACATCTGGTATTGATAGGTTGACCTGAAGCTCTATCCTGTTTGCAAAGAAGGATACGTCTCAGTGTTGAATAGCACGATATCAGAAAAGTGTTTCACACATACTTTTACAGTTAAACAATTTATTTTAATTGAACCTCCAATATTGGACATAGGATTTTATCATGAAATAATCATGTGGACTGTGACATCATAAGTGCAAAGAGAGAGTCTGTGTCATAATTTGAACTGTAAGTTGTGTAGTACACTAATCTGTGGTCTTTGTTAGGTGGGAAGGTATTAATCTGGGTGGGAGTTGATGAAGACAATGAATGTAATGTCATGAGAAAATTGCAGTTCTTGTTATGACATATTTTACATGCACATCCTCCCCCCCTTCCCCCCCCCCCCCTCCCCCCTAAAAAAAAAGTTGGTTTATGTCTGCCACATTGATGGCATCGTGGGCCAAAGTAGACGTAGTTGTATGGGGGAATTCAGTAAAACCATTTATTGAATAACCTAGTGGTATGGGTTAATTACATATTTTTATTCATTACATAACCTACATGGCCATTTAAAATTGAAGTGAAATAAAATTTCCTTTAAGAATAAACTTCTCATACAATGTTGGATGGAACATTGGTATTAACCAGTAAAATAATTCTTGGATTATGAAACACAGAAATTGTAAATTGAAATTTTTACTACATAAACTGATAATGTATTTTTGTAGTTTATAATTGGGCCAGCCCATTGCAAGTGGTCTGGTTTTGGACATGTTCTCCACTTGATCACCTCAAATTTCATTCAGATTTTGTGTGCTGGATTGTTTAAAGATTAAATGTAGTTATACAAATCTTTGGTCTAGGCTATGTGATACATTATAAATAATAGTCTCTTATATCAAACAAGAAAAACGTCATGGCAACATTTCAAAAATTTCAGTGGATGATTGTGGCATAACTGTGTAACTTGGCAAGTGATTTTAACAGTTGTCATTGTGCATATTCTGTAAGGCTTATGTCATTTGAGTCTCTGTTTTTGCTCCAAGCAGCACTAATTAATGGACAAATTTTGTGATAACAAAATTTCTCACAAGTTTTAAATATCTTGATCTTTTCATGTAGTTTGCTTAATAGGCTGTGCTTTAGTAACTTTGCCAGCTGGTAAATTGTTTATAAAACATAAAAATTTTATCACTTTTGGGTTTATAGTTTTTGAGATATAAGGGGCTCGAGTTAACAAAAGTGAGGTTAAGAAGAGGTAGGTGGAAGAGTATGGGAGGGCTGTGACTCACACCTGGACAGCTCAATCAGTAGAGCAATAGCGCACAAAAGCTAAAGGTTTTGGGTTCAAGTCTTTGTCCGGCACACAGTTCTAATCTCCCAGGACACTTCAGTTCATTAAGTAGATTAGAATAGTAATTCTGAGTTCCTGAATCAAATCAGAGAGAAAAGAAAATTATGATACAGATTGACTAACAGAATGAATTTTTTGTTATGAAAACTGCAGAGATGAGACAGCCTGGACAGGATAGACGATCACGGACAGCTGCATCAAACTAGTCTTTAGACGAAAAACAACAACAACAACAACAACAACAGTATTGAAACTTTACAGAACAACAACTTGTTTTATTTACATTCCAAGACAAAATAAGTGATATACATGTACAGACAAACAAATGATTACGATTTCAGAAAATTGGATGATTTATCCAAGAGAAATACCTTCACAGATTGAGCAAGTCAGTCATGCAGTGATCAATCTCTAACCCTTATGCAAGCAGTTATACAGCTTGACAATGATTGGTAGAGTTGTTCGATGCCTTGCTGAAGGATATCATGCCTAATTCTGTCCAGTTGTCATGTTAGATCTCAAAATCCTGAACTTGTTGGAGGGCCCTGCCCATATTTCTCCAAACATTGATCAAGCAACCTTGTTGGCCTAGGTAGTGTTTGGCAAGCAGTAGAAACACTCAACACATGCAGGCAGGCATTATATTGCTGAAATGTAACCCCAAGATGGTTTGCTATGAATGGCAACACAGTGGGGTGTAGAATATTGTTGACGTACTGCTGTGCTGTGAGGGTGCCACAGATGACAGTCAAAAGGGGTCCTGTCAAAAGAAATAGCATACAAGACTATCATCCTTGGTTGTTGGTCTGTACTATGGGCAACAGTCAGCTTGATATCCTATTGTAGTTAGGAGCATCTCCAGAAACGTCTTCGCTGTTCATCAGGGTTAAGTGAGACACACCTGTTCTACCCCAGTCAATGAGATTCCAGGCTGAAAATATGTCTGGAGACACCCCAGACAGTGGCGGGGTACCAATCTGACTGTTGCCAGCCATATGCCGTGACAGCAAGGTGCCATTTCTTTTCGCAGCAAGACCCTTTGATTCTTGTCTGTGACACACGTACAGCACAATGTTATGTTGATGATATTCTACAACGTTTAGTTGCCCTTAATGGAAAGCCACCCTGGACTTACATTTCAGCAAGCTAATGCCTGCCCACACATGGTGAGAATTTCTGCTGCTAGTCCTTGTGTTTTCCAAACCCTGCCTTGGCCAGTGAGGTCGTGGGATTTCTCCTTAGCTGAGAATGTTTTGAGCATTATGAGCAGAGCTCTTCAACTAGCTCAGGATTTTGATGAAATTGTTGGAATTGTAATACATTTATATCGGATATGTTCGAGAAATATCGATTGTGGTGACAGATGTTTGTGTATATATGTGTGTGCGTTGAGGCGCATTAGTCAGTCTTCGTGCGCCTATTTTAATAAAGTCAACATGTGTATATTTTAAATAAAGTGTTTTAAAAGTAAAAGTGAGAACTTGATTTGAAACATGGTAGCAGAGCGTGGTTCTTGAAAAGAAAAGTAGAAGTTAAATATTATATTGTGGCCGTCGCGTGTTATTCAGAAAGTTCGACATGGCTGATATAACTATTCCTGTATTTGATGGCGAAGACTATGGGAACTGGAAGCAGCGGATAATCATGTACCTAAAAATGAAGAAATGCTATACAGTGACTACGAGGGCAAAAGTGAGTTCAGACAACGAAACGTGGGATGAAGAGGACTTGAAGGCTATCAACTATATTTATGGTGCAATCACAAATAAGCAACTAGAATTCGTGAGTGACAGAGAAAGTGCTTTCGAGATCATGAAGAAATTTGATGAATTATATTCGAAAGAGTCTACAGCCCTTCAAATATTATGCAGAAACAAGTTGGACAAATTGAGGTTAAGTGATTACAGTGATACGGGGACATTTTTCAGTGCATTTGAAAAAACTGTAAATGAGCTGAAATCTGCAGGCGCCAAAGTAACGGAAAAGGAGAAGTTAAATTATATGCTGCGAACGTTACCAGAGTCAATGAGCTATATTGGGGACTTAGTGGACGTCTTGAAGGAAGAGGACCAGACAGTTGAATACGTTAAAAGTAAGATTCAATTATTGAATGCAAAAACTGGAAATGAAGAGGTAAAATCAAATGCATTTCACACAGAAAGAAAATTGAATTCAAGAAATCAGGAGCAAGTATGTTATCGATGCAGCAAAGCAGGTCACTTCAAACGTGATTGTACCCAGGGAAGAACAAGTAACAGAGGCACATGGCATCGTGGAGTACATTTTCAAAGCAGCGACAGAGGTAATGGAAATATGCAGCGTGGAGGCTATAGCAATGTACAGCGTGGATATTACGGCAACATGCAGCGTGGAGGTTATGGCAGCAGGCAACGTGGTCGAGGAGAGCAGCATGGTTTTAGCAGCGGTCGGCATCACAGCAAGCAAGGTTACCATCAGAGTGATCATGGTATGAGTAGTTTTATAACAGAGGTTAATTCTATGATAGGTCAAAATAGAACAGTAGAGTCAAGTAATAACAATCAAATTCAAATCAATTGGTTATTAGACAGTGGCTGTACTGATCATGTTATTAATAATGAGGAATATTTTTCTAAGAGTATAACTTTAAAACAACCTATAAATGTAAAAATTGCTGATGGAAAAATTTTGCAAGCTACTAAAGTTGGTAATGTAATTAGTAATTTTCCTGTCTATGATCAAATGGTTCCAATTAATATGCGAAATGTTTTCTTTGTAAAAGACATAGACAAAAACTTGATCAGTTATGCTAAAATTACAGATAATCACAAAATTGTATCGGTAGGGAATAATGCAAAAATTTTTGATAAAGCTAATGGATTGATTGCGATTGCATGGAAAGAGGGTCGGTTGTATAAAATGAGTAGTACTATTAATAAAGGAGAAGTTAATGTTAATGTTATGAGTAAAGACAATAATATGACAGCAAAGGAAAAATGGCACCGCATTTTGGGACATGTTAATTTCAATTATCTAAATACTTTATGTAAACATCAATTGTTAGATGGGGTTCCTTCAGAACTAGAATCAGAATTTATGAAATGTAAAATCTGTATCGAAAACAAAATGCATAATGTTCCTTTTAAAAATAATAGAACCAAAGCAAAAGAAATCTTAGAAATTGTTCACACAGATCTAAATGGGCCTCACTCAACTACTGGAATGCATGGGGAAAGATATTTTCTTTCTTTCATTGATGATTACAGTAAGGCAGCTCGTGTTTACACCATAAAATCTAAAGATCAAGTATACAAATGTTTTGTAGAGTATATTAATGAAGTTGAGAATCTCACTGGGAAAACTGTTAAAAAGATAAGATGTGACAATGGGAAGGAATATTTAAATGAAAATGTCTATGAATTTGTGAGACAAAAAGGAATTGTATTGAATGCTTGTCCACCTTATGTGCATGAGCTTAATGGTACTGCTGAAAGGTATAACAGATCCATCATGGACATGTCACGGTGTCTGCTAGCCGAAGCGCGAGTAGACAAGAGATTTTGGCCTGAAGTGGTTTGTGCAGCAGCATACCTCAAAAACAGAACTTTAGCTAACACCATTGAAAAGAAAACTCCTTATGAGATATTACTGGGAAAAAAACCTAATGTTAATCATTTGAAGTTGTATGGGAGTAGAGTTTTTGTAAGAGTACCCGAGCAACTGAGAAAGTCGAAATGGGATAGGAAAGCCGATTTGGGGGTTTTAATGGGTTATTGTGAAGTAGGCTACAGAGTGCTAATAAATAACAAGATAGTTGTTGCTAGACATGTGGACATTGTTGAAAGTGGTGTTAAATGTATTGGGTTTAAAGATTATGATTCAGTAAGTGAATATTCTAGTGATTCTGAACACGAAAGTATAGAAAATGAAACTGAACTAATAGAAAAACAGAAGGAAATTGAGAAAAATGAAAAGCTTTCTGATAATCATGAATCAGAGAAAGTACTTGAGTTGAGGAGATCATCTAGAGAAAGAAAACCAAAAATATTAAATGATTATGTTTACAGCAATTTTATTTATGTAAACTTTTGCAGTGCAAATAGTCCGGAAAGCTTTGAGGAGGCGATTAACAGTGCCGAATCAAATTATTGGGAAAAAGCGATGAATAAGGAAATTGATTGTTTGAACAAAAACAAAACATGGGAATTAGTAGATAAACCAGTTGATAAAGAAGCCATTGATGTAAAGTGGGTTTTCACAAAGAAATCAGAGGGTGTTTACAAAGCAAGATTAGTTGTCAGGGGGTTTCAACAAAAAGAAATCGTTGAGGATATTTATTCTCCAGTAACCAATATGCAAACATTAAAGATTTTGTTGTCATACTGTTGTCAAGAAGGTTTGGTTATAGAACAAATGGACGTAGAGACTGCGTTTCTGGAGAATAAATATCCTCAACGATTTCTTTTTGTTGAAACCCCCTGACAACTAATCTTGCTTTGTAAACAGAAATAATATACAATTGGACAGGATTTGGCATGATATCCCTCTGGAGGACATCCAACAATTCTGTCAATCGGTGCCGAACCGCATAACTGCTTGCATAAGGACCAGATGTGAACAAATGCTTTATTGACTTGCTCAATTTGTAAAGCTCTTTCTCTTGATTAAGTTATCCAGTTTTTCTGAAATTGTCATCATTTTTATGTCTAGATGTACATCGCATCTGCTTATTTCTGTCCCATTTGGACAAGTCCTTCATAGTGCGTCATAGAAAATATTTTGTGGAGGAAACAGTGCCCTTTTAAATGATTAATTTGTGAAGAATGAAGCATCCCTTTTGAGATACAAGTTTTTAAATTAATGTACTTTTGCATTTTTTTTTCAGCTTTAGCCCCCTGTATCACAAAAACTAAGCGATAAAGACAAAAGTAACAAAACTTGCTCGGATGGAAGCAAGCTTCTAGACACGGTCAGCAAAGGGGAGCTTGCTAAGCCAACAGTGTGAAGTGATCACAATACTTAAACTTGGCAGTAATTTTATTTTGTCCCCAAAAATTTACTGACTGCTTTGAGTGCCACTTGGAACATAGGTAGAGAATTGAATGACGTAATTCTTACAGAATACGCACAGTGCAAACTATTAAACCATCTTGCCAAGTTTCACAGCTTTACCACAGTTATTCACTCGCATACAGCACTTCAAACTTGGCTAAACTTATCAAAATGCTGCGGCAACATTTTACTGCCCATTACTCGGGATCCTTTCCACTCCTCCTAAAGTTGTGTTCCAATCTCCACAATATCCTAGTCCATCCCTGTAACACTCCCAATCCCCACCCCTTGCCACAGGGATCGTATCCATGTGGAAGACCCAGGTGCAAGACCTGCCCATTCAGCTCACCCAGCACTACCTCTTCCAGTCCTGTCACAGTCTTTTTCTACCTCATCAGAGGCTGGGCCACCTTTGAAAGCAGCCATGTCGTTTACTAGCTCTGCTGCAATCATTATTGTAAAGCTTTTTATGTTGGTACAGCTACTGTCCAGCTATCCACCAGGACGGCCACTGTCAAACTGTTGCCAAGTGCAAAGTAGACCACCCAGTGGCATGCTTGATTTCAATGGCTGTTTCACATTGTGGCCCATCTGGATCCTCCCGTCTACCACAGCCTCTCTGAATTGTTGTGCCTGGCCTTGTCCTGCTGCCTTCTAGTCCTGTATGCTCCACCAGACAGAAAGGTCTTCCGTCTCACTACTGGTACCCTGCTATCCCTCTCTGTTCCCGGCGCTGCTTTCATTCAATGCCTATTCTGAAGAAGACTTTGGATGAAAGTTCAATTTGTATGGTCTTTTCAATGTACCTGTCTGCAACACAGTGTGTTACATTTATGGTGAGTAGCATTCTGTATTTTTCGTAAATTGTTGATGTTTCAAACTGGTCTTTCCCCAGTTTAAATTCTCGTGAGTATGAACACTTAAAATTTTTGAAGTTCTCGCCCTGTTTTATTATTTCCTTGCCATGTGTTACACTTATTGGTTTAGTACTTCTAGCTGTGCAGAACTGAATGTGTTGTTTCTTTTTTCTTTGAGTGAGACTATTTACAGAAAATGAATTGGTGACACTGTTAAGAACATTGTTTTCTATTTCTTATGTTGCTGTCTGTATAGTTGTATTGATTCCAAAAACATTGATTATGTGAAACCCAACTTACACGTTTCTCACATGGCAATAACCAAAAGCTTTGGATCAAGGCAGTCAGGTATCAGTGTTTCTTGATTTCAGAAATAGTCCAGTAATGATGTCACAAAAAAGGCCCTTTGCTTGCAGAAAGTGCGGTAGAAGATTTTATTTTTTAATCTTGTGTATATAGTTGAGGGTGTGTAGAATCCATTAAAGCCTCATGACAAATTTGTGTGTGTGTGGGGGAGGAGGAGGGGGGGGGGGGGGAATTGGCACTCTTTTCAGATTGTCATCTTTTACTTGGAACTCGTGCATCCTACTGAAAACGTTACCATTACCAAAATGAAGGAGTGTTAAATGTCAGTCGGTGCAGCCATTGGGTTGGAATCAGTTAGCGAAAATCCATCATTTTTTTTCTGACTTGGCTAAAAAATTTGCTCAAACGCCCTTAGCTAAAACGCAGCTGCTCTAAGTTAAAAATTGCAAGTTATCAAAGGTGTAGAGCTTGAAATTTCGTTTTTCTGTTTCAGGCACTGTTTAGTGTATTGGGGTTCAAATGCAGCAATAGTATCTGTTTTATAAGGATTAAGTGCAGCTGGCATCTCAGCACACTAGCAGCATGTAGTCTTTCTAGTTCAATATCTCTTAACTCAAATTTAATCAGTTTCACTTATTATAGGGATGTCTGCTAAGTTTCTCCCAATTAGCATTAATTTTCTCACCACAACAGAAGTAGTGTTTATTAAAATCAAATTCATTCTTGTATGATCGAAGATGGGAAGTTGAAGTGCACGGTACTTGTCAGAAGTAGTACAATAACTCAAAACTGATTAGACTGTCTTTGAAAATATAAGTAAACAAAAGGCCCTGCACCTTTACTTACAAGAGATGCTCACATGGGAAGATTGAAAGGGTGCTGCTGAATTCAACACATTTACAACTGAAGGCTACTTCACCACTAGGCGAAGTGATAAATTTTGAAGTGGCTTATGGTCTGATATCAAAACAGAGCTAACTTTCATGAAGACAATGAAAACACTAGGTAGCTTAACTCACAGACATGGTTTTCAGATTCTTTGCTCACAAAGTGGGCTTCAGGATGGCATCCTTACATGATATTTGTCAGAAAACTGAAGAATTCTGTGGTGTATCATCAGGAACAAGCGAGCAGTATGTGGGTTTACGAGCTTTTTTTGACGAGCTTCATGCAGAGATCGAAATATAGCAGACAGTGACAAACTGAGTGATTGGAAGTTGAAAGACTGACATTTTCCAAAATTTAATCCTTATGTTTGTAAGCAGTGATGTGATTGGTGATGAATTGTAGATTGTCATGAAGCATTAGTAAAAGGAATTAAAGGGATCAGCACAATTAAAGGAGAGAACTTTAAAAATGTCTCATTTAAATATGATTCCAAGGGTCTAACACTTGCATCTTGCACTACGGCTCTCAAGATAGGGAAGAAGAGGATTCCTACCATAAACCCATTGACATTGCTTCACAGACTATGTGTTATCAGCCAGTTTGATACAGACTTGAAATTCTGTTTCTCATTTGAACTTTCCCACAGCACTATTCACAGAAGTGCTTTCACACCTCTCCAGCAGAATTAAGTACCCAAAATAAAAAGCTGTGTGGTGGATAGTGGTCACCTTCTCCATAAGGTTGAATGACACATCAAAGAAAAGTTTGGAACCATCTGGATGGAATATGAAAGCTCTTTGAGAAAGCACAATGGATCCAAAATAAGTTATATTCTATGGCTACCAAAGTGATGCTTAACAGAGGGGAACAAAGTGCTCTGAAAGATCATGCCGTTTATCAATACCAGGTTCTTCATCAGATATCATTTTTGATGAAAATAAAAATGCTGCAGTCACACAGAAGAAATTTCTCGCAAATGAGAGCAACAAGAACCACCTGATATTGATGCTCATGTGAAAATTTGAGGATGGAAGTATTAAAAGTGCTAAGGCAGAAGAAGATGGGGATTCATTAATTGTGGAAACAGCTGTTTCCCAAGTTGCTGAGTCTGACAATGTGAGCGAGGACATTGACATGCTTGTTCTCCTAATGGGTCGAGGAAACAACTTGTACTTCCATAAACCGGGAAAAGAGAAATGAGCAAGATTGTGGCATTCCAGTAATTCCCTCAGTTTTGATACTGCATTTGTCCTTTTCAGTCGTGCCGTACAGGATGTGGTACCACATCCCTTTTTTTTTGCCAAGGAAAAGGGATATTACTAAACCTTACAGAGCAACAGCCACACCTCAGTGCTCAGTGCAAGCTGCGGAACTTGCTAAACCCTCAGTCTCTCAATATGTAATAGCCCAGGCAGAAGAACAGCTGATGTTATCACTGTATGGGAGTTCCAAATGTGCGACTTCATATGAGTGTAGTGTAAAGTCTGCCACGAGAAAATGTTTAAGACTTGAAAGATTTCTGCCAGGTGCAATCTTAACTGGGAAGAAAATTGATCCATGCCAGCTGGGTTGGAAGAAAAACTTAGCAGGTTTGTTTGCTGTGGGTATGACTAAAAATGCTGATTGTGACATGTGAGTAGGTCATTCAACACAAAATTTAATGCTCTTTAATTCTGCTAATAGTAAAATATTCATTAGGGTGCTTAATCCCGAGTTATAGGCGAAACCTTGAAAAAATGTCAAAATTTCTTGGTTTTTTGATATATCAAATTTTCCCGAGGGTTTTATAGGTCGAAAACTTGGATTTAACATACTCTCAACTATATGCACAAAAAAGGAAAAAAAATCTTCTACCTCATTTTTCGTGAGCAAAAAGTACCCCTTACTGGACTAAAAATCATTTGGATTCAATGCCACACTTGTGGTGGTGGTGGTTGTTGGGATGTTTAAGGGGGACTAAACAGCTAAGGTCATCAGTCCCCCACCACACTTTATGCTTATTGTGGAAAGCATGATCATATGTGAAATTTGTGACTGGATTGTGGACTTTTTGGTAGGGAGGACACAGCATATTATCTCAGATGGAGAGTCATTGTCATATGTAGAAGCAAATTCAGGTGTACTACATGGAAATGTGATGGGATCCTTGCTGTTCATGTTGTATATTAATGACCTCTGTGAACATGTTAATAGCAACCTCAGATTTTTTGAAGACAATGCAGTTATTTGTAATGAAGCACTGTCTGAGTGGAGCTGCATAAACATTCAGATCTTGATAAGATTTCAAAATGGTACAAAAGATTGGCAACTTGCTTTAAATGTTCGGAAATATAAAATTGTGCACTTCACTCCTGTCACTATGACATCAGGGACTCACTGTTGGAATCGGCTAACTAATGCAAATAACTATGTCTAACATTTTATAGGGATATGAAATGGAATGATCACATAGGATCAGTTGTGGGTAAAGTAGGTGTTATAGAGTTCGGTTTATTGGTAGAATACTGGGGAAGCACAATCAGTCTACGAAGGAGATTGCTTACAAATCACTAGTGCGACCAATTCTAGAATATTGTTGAATTGTGTGGGACTTGTACCAAATAGGGCTAACAGGTGATATTGAATTTGTAACAAAATAAAAATATGGAAATGGGAAAAAAGGAGGAGAAAGGACAGGGGGGGGAATCCTGCAGCTTTATGTGTGTTATCCATTTGGGTGTGAAAAACAATGTGTTACATTTAGAATTTAAGAAATTTTTCAAGCACCTATCTGTCTGAAACTTTTCTGTACCTGTGATGTTTAAAGCTCTTCTTACCTTGCTACTATATTAGGGAGATAAAGGCATTTGCCATATGTAATAATGTGACGCAGGCAGAAGCCATAAGTTACTGTGTGTGGTATAATTACGTCGTTAAACTCTTTTTCACTCAACTCATGTGCCTCTAAAGTAAGATATTGTTTTCAGGTTGATATGCCACCTGATCTTCAAGTACAAACAGGAAATATAATTTTAAATAATAAATTCCATTTTATAATAGGCTGTTACTGTGTATCTAAAATTTGATTGCTAATTATTTTTCATCTTTTGTGAAAAATGCAGATGCCCCCACAGTGTAGTTACAAAACGAGCAGTGCGCCAGCTCCTCTACCTAAACTCCACCCCATATCATCAGAAGTAGATGAAGTTGTGGATATTGCATCATCACCTCCACCAATCAAGGAAGAAGTTGACTCAAGTCCACAACCTGATTTTAAGGAGTCTTTCCATAATGCTGGAGACATAAAACCACCTCCTGTAAGTATATTATTTGTGTGCAATTTCTTTGTAATGATTCTGCAAGCAAGCTGTGATTCATTAATTTACTGGTACTGTAATAGGATATTCATTGGCCTTTATGGTGTATGAGACAGTTGATTCAGTGATAGAGATTTGAAAGAATGATTATGATATGTGCTAAATGTATGTAGTGGAAAAAGGGTTTAATATTTATATTTTCTTATGTGAATGTTAACTCTGTTGTAACACATTATATTAGTTTGAAAATACGGTGGACTAGGATCTACATTTTAGAAGAAAACAGCTTTAATCAGTACACTGTTTAACCTCCTAAGATTACACTCCGGCTTTACCTGACTCTTTCCTGAAAGGTAAGAGAATTATGAGGGACATTCAATATGCAATGCACCACATTTTCTTCTCATCAAATTTTGATTCGAATATGCATCGCTTGTGTAGAGGAGCAACTGAAAGCAAATAAATCACCACATCCGGATGCAATCCTCGTTTGGTTTCACAAAGAGTTCTTTACAGCATGGACCCCATACTTAACTTGGATTTATTGCAAATCTCCCACCCAGTGTAAAGTCCCAAGTGACTGGAAAAGAGCATAGGTGACTCCTGTATGTATGAAGGGTAATAGAACGGACCTGCAAAATTACAGACCAGTATCTTTAACATTGATTTGCTGCAGAATACTTGAACGTATTCTCAGTTCAAATAGAATAAATTTCCTTGAGAGGGAAAAGCTTTTGCCCACAAAACAGTACAGTTTTAAAAAGTGTCGCTCGTGTCAAACTCAGCTTCACCTTTTTGCCCTTTTTTCGCATGAGAGCCTGTGAACCATGGATGAAAGGCAGTAGGTGATTTCACATTCCTAGATTTCAGTCAGGCATTTGAAAAATGCCTCACTGCCACTGTTAACGAATGTGCAAACATACGGATTAGGTTCCCAGCTGTGTGAGTGGCTTGAAGACTTCTTTAGTAACAGAGCCCATTATTTATCCTGAACAGTGAGTGTTCATCAGACATGAGGGTATCATCAGGAGTGCCCCAAGGGAGTGTGATAGGACCACTGTTATTTTCTATATACATAAATGATAGGGCGAATGGAGCAAGCAGCATTCTGCGGCTATTTACTGATGATGCCGTGATGTAAGGGAAGATGTTGTCATTAAGTGTGACTGTAAAAAATTCAAATTGGTTGTGATGAATAGAAGCTAGCTCTAAATGTAGAAAAATTTAAGTTAATGCAGATTAGTAGGAAAACTGAATCCATAATCTGTGAGTGTACAGCATTAGTAGTGTGCTGCTTGACACAGTCGCATCATTTAAATATATAGGCAAAGCAATATGAAATGGAATGAGCGTTTAAGGATTGTAGTAGGGAAGGCAAATGGTTGACTTAGGTTTATTGGGAAAATTTTGGGAAAGTGTGGTTCACCTGTAAAGGAGACCACATATAAGACATTAGTGTGACACATTGTCGACTGTTTGAGTTCTTGTCTTGGGATCCACACCAGGTTGCATTAAAGAATGACATTGAAGCAGTTCAGAGGTGGACTGCTTACCGGTGGGTTTGAACACCGGAGGAAAGGCGATATTCTTTTCGACAAGCACTATTGAGAAAATTTAGAGAACTGGAATTTGAGGTTGATCGTAGAATGATTCTATTGTTGCCAGCATAAATTTCACATAAGGACCACGAAGATAAGATTAGGGTTAATATGGAGGCATGTAGACAGTTGTTTTCCCCACTCTATTTGCTAACAGAAATTATTGATACCGATACAGGTTACCCTCCGCCATGCAACATACAGTGGCTTGTGTAGTGTGTTTGTAGGTGTAAGTGTAGGGGTAGAAGTAATGGGAGCTCAAATCAGAACTAATGAGTGAGCCAAAAATCATTTTAAAAACACACACACACACACACACACACACACACACACACACACACACACAGTGTTCCAGTTCAATTCTGTGGTCCAGTAAGTAACTTAACTGTTGTATGTTAACACCAGTGTGCAGATGCTTCAGTAATAACATAACTACTGCCCAGCTGTTGGACTGAGTGTGTATGTCATGCAGTGGACTGACAGGCATGCACACCAATGTGACTTGTTTACTGCCTCCTCTGGAGTCATGGCCACGGAAAAAGGAACTATCTGCTACACAGCTGCTGCCACTTGCTTAGTGTCTCTCCATATTGATGGAATAACAGGATATTAGATCCCTGCCCTCTTCAGTCGGCCGAACGGAACATTTTCATCAGAGGTTAAACTGAAGGGGTAGGAGAATTGGGCATCTGTGCCGATGGCTCAGTGGCGATTGGTGGAGGGGACAGGTACTTAGGGGTGTGTTCTTCTGGTGGGAATGGGATTCCCAGCAGCTGACTGAAGTGGTTCGACCTCTGTGATCTTCCTATAATCTGTTGCCACCTCTGGCTTATACCTGACTAATCATGGGCTGCGCAAAAATCAACTTTGCTGACCTTCTCAAAGAGGCTGTGTGGTAACTTGTGGTGACTGCCCTTTTTGAGGGTTCGTGCCCAGTGGGACTCATAATAACCTTGTCAGGTCAGCACACATCAGTAATTGTGGTTAGGCAGGGAAAAGATAATGTTTGTATTACAGTTGTTGAGCCTCTGGCACATAAACAGTGGATGATGGGAACACCAGTTTGGGGCCAAGAAGCCAGAAGGTGATCAGCTTGCAACCAAATTTTGTAGTGAGTAATATATTACAATTTGCAGTGACCACATACATCTGGCAAACACACCCACTGCAAGTTTGCACCCAGCCTAGTGCTTCCACGATAAAGATCAGAAGCTATGGAGGTGTCACTGCTGATGGGTGCAGCTGTAGCAAATCAAGGATTAGGGGACTTCTTGGGCCATGTAGTATCTGTAATCCTATGGCACTCTGCATTGTACCTCTTGCTATGGCAGTCAAAGAGTAGGATAAAGCTTGCTTTTTCCTGTTTCTTCTCCATGTACGTACATAATTTTCCAAGACTGTGTACACAGTAAGTAACTTTGTGCATCCAATGGAGTAAAACATGCTGCAGTTAGGGGTACATACTTGCATTAACTAAGAAGCCAATTGTAAATAATATCTCTCTCTGTCTGCCCCCTCCCTCCCTCCCCCCCCCCTCTCTCTCTCTCTCTCTCTCTCTCTCTCTCTCTCTCTCTCTCTCACCCTTTCCACCCTCCCCTTTCCCCTCCACCTTTCTCTCCCCTCCTCTCTCCTCCTCTCCTCCTCTCTCCTCCTCTCCTCCACCTTCCCCCACACACTATCAATCAGTTTCTGTCAATGTAGGTAACAGACAACTCCTACATTGGACACTGAAAATCTTACAGTTGAGGTAGGATCATTCAAAAAGAAATGAGCCAAAGACTGTAAACGAAAAACCTCTAATGGTATCAAAATGCCATTGCCTACACAGAACAAGATGTGCTCTCCATAACAGTGCTGAGGCTCCATACCTGCCCTAGAGGGACATGGGTGCATGCCAATGAGATGGCAGAATGAGCACATGCACACGTTGACCGTCCACTGCACTCAATAGTGCTGGGAACAGGGAAATAGGGCTTCAAAAGAAGAGCAAATGAGGGTGATGCATTTCCTTATAGTGGAAGAAGTCCAGGGAACGGAAATTCATTGAAGAATGACGCAAATGTATGGAGAACATTGAATGTCCATTGCAATTCCAGTGCTCAATCTGACTATGGGGCAGAGGCTGTCATCATAGCTTGCTAGTTCTCGTAATGAGGGCAACCACCTGCTGGACAAGAGTATTAATAGAGAGATGTAGCATTCCAGTTCATGCATCATCGGCCAGTGACATCTGTCCTTCCTCGTATCGCTTGTGCCCCACCTTGGGCCTCGTAACGGACATGGAGTACTCATTGTACACTTATGCCATTCTGTGATGAACTTCCATTACCTGCACTCCTGCTGCTGAAAGGAAATGCACTACACCCCTTTGCTCTTCTTTTGTAGCTTCCATTTCTCCGTTTTCAGCCAGCTAAGTGTGGTAGATGGTTAATGCACACATGCTCACTCTTCCGTTACATGTCATGCCCACGTCACTGATAGAGGTGAGTTTGGGGCCTCAGCACTCTTTATAAAGACCGCAGTGGCAATGGCATTATATTCCCTTCAACAGTTTTCAGTTTACAGTCTTT
Organism: Schistocerca americana; assembly: GCF_021461395.2. Lineage (NCBI taxonomy): Eukaryota > Metazoa > Arthropoda > Insecta > Orthoptera > Acrididae > Schistocerca > Schistocerca americana. Next base: position 708,441,357 of record NC_060119.1, on the reverse strand, counting down.
GACTCGTTTATTTTTTAATGACCCTTGTAAATGAACCTGTGTCACATTCTCAGTGTCCAAGCAAGGTGCCTTAGTGGGAATGAGAAAGATTGACAGATGTACTGCCCGACTGAAGCTTTGAATTAGGCTTTAGGTAGGCCTAAATAATTTAATGAAATAGCTTTACTCTTCCTTGCGGGGTAGGGGGTCAGCATTCAAAGTACCATCTTGCTGTCCTGATTGAAGGTTTATACATTTCTTTACATAAATGTAAGTTAATGCTGGGATGGCTTATTTGACTTGATCATCACTGATATTGAAGATATATTCCAGTGATTAATAAGATGGTTCAGAAATGTTGATGGAAATCATCTTCCAGAAACTTGACACTTTCATCAGATTTAACTATTCTCAGCCATTGGTTCATAAACAGTGGCACCTTCTTCTTTAGTAACATGGATATGATTAACTTTTGATGGATAATTATCTAAGAAATTGAAAACATATTATGTTAGTGTTTCGCCATTAAATGTGGCTTTTGTGGCTGGCTATAATTTGTCACTGCATAATGTGAGCTTCTGAGTTGTCATGGCACAACATATTAATTATGTACATTCTATTAGCAGAATCACAAAAAATCTTATTGTCTACATTATTGGGATTTTAGGCAATGTTCTGTACATTCAGTATTACAGATCGCTGTTGCCATTCAATTTACTGCTATCACCCAAAGTATGGAAACTTCAGCAGGTTTTGGGAGGCTATCAGGTGCTCTTGGGACTAATATCTAATGCTGGTTTGATCACAATGGTAAAGAAAGGTGGGCTATAGAATGTTACAGCAGCAGCTGTTGTTGTAGAGAAGCTGGCCAGGAGTAGAAGTAACTAGTGAACACATAAATACAGTAACCAGAAGTTTTGCTTAGCTTGTAGCTTTCCCCAATCATTGTGAAGAAACTTAACAAGAGAACAAATAGCAGTAAAGTCCAGCTGTTCTGAGAGGGAAACTAAAGAGCATTGTGTGGTGTCAGATTCCTGCTCCCAACACATGTCCAAACTATCAAAGGCTGACTAAGAATGAAGACTGTGACTGAGACTGGACCATGTAGCTGGCGCTGGCCACTCTACATTGCAGTGGCAGAGGGCACTTGTAGTCTGAGCTACTGAAGGCATGGCTCAGTGGGTGCACCTCATTGGATCCGCCGGTCGATGTGTGAGTGCTATTGGTGTCTGTTGTAAATGTATGTTTCTATTACCAGCAGTCAGGCGACGGTGGGGGTGGTATTGAACTATGATACCACAGCCATCTCCTTATTTGTTACTAACAGTATCATGAGTTACCAAAAGATGTTTTCAATCTCAGAGGTCTTGTGCAAGACTCATTTGTGCATTAATTGTGCTTCGTTTCTAGCAGCAAGCTTTTTATGGTTGTATTTACTACTATTCCACTGAGCCTTCCATTTTACTAAATACTGTAGTGAGCATTTATGTTTTCTTTATCATTTCCATCTAAATGTCAATAAAAGTTTTTCTTCCCTTATTTTTTAATGAAATGGTTATTTGGAAAACTACTATCTTGTCCCATATATTAGAAAGCTCTAGTAAAAAAAAGTATTTATTAAAGTTGAAACATCAGCAGTATGTTAGATGTTTTAATTAAAACTGGATTTTCATGGAAATGCTCTGTTCCAAATCGTGGCTGTTGTGACAAGAATTTAGGTTCTGCATAAACAGGAATTCAGAGAATGAATAGGTAATCATTTTGTTCTATGTCTGATCCAAATGTACTTGATACTGTCTTTAAACTTCATAATTGGGTCATGGAGGTTTAGCTCTGAACTAAGTAAGGGCTAACTGAACACTTTTATAGACACTGGGATGGAGGTCTTCAACCCCGAAACAATAAGTCTTGGTGGCTGACTAGGAACGTTTCTGTACATATGCGATTGATTTCATAAGTCCGGTAAATTTTCATGAAAGTATGGAACGTTTTTGTTGTGCCTTCGTGGTTGGTAAGCTTGATTATTCCAAGAATCGTATAAAGAATTTCAATAATGTGGAGTGAGTTCATTGTTGACAGCTGTCTTAAATGGTCAGTGTGTCGACTGAGATTGAAAATAGGCGATACCAAGTTTTGTGCTGTTATTAAAGATTTTCATTTGAAGGGTTGGATTGTTGCAAAAATCAAAATAGAATTAGATGAAGTTCATACGGACTTTGCACTATTATTGAAGACCACTTATTTTTGGATTAATGAATTTAGACATGGTCGGACAGACACACAAAACGTAATGTGCTCCGGCTCTCCGGTTGACAGTACCACAAAGGAAATCACTGACAAAATCCACAATATGGTAATGCAAACCACCAAATAGAAATTCATAGAAATTTGTGAGATTGCTGAGGCTGTGGGCATCTCACCTGAGTGAGTGCAAAATATCTTGCACAGAGAATTGGTTATGAAGAAGCTGTTTGTAAGTGGGTGCTGTGATTGCTCACAGTCGACCAAAAGTGCATCGAGTACAACATTTCAACACTTACGTCTGGCGATATTTAAGTCAGTCCGCAAGGCTTTTTGTGCCAATTTTTGACTGTTGATAAAACTTGGGTCCATCGTTACAAATCAGAGGCAAAATGGCAGCCAGGCGAAGGCTGGCGAAAGTGCACCGAAGAAGGCAAAGACCATCTTGGCAATTGCTAAGATGAGGGCCACAGTGTTTTGGGATTCCCAAGGAATAATCCTCATAGATTACTTGGAAAAAGACAAAACTGTAACTGGACCATATCATGCTTAGTTGTTGGATTGTTTGAAACGTGTTAATTGAAAAAAGAACAAGGCTGGCACGCAAAAAAAGTGCTCTTCTGCCAGGATAATGTACCATCCCCATACATCAGTGATGACAGTGGAGGAAGTGCATGAATTGGGCTGTGAATTGGTTCTACATCCACCCTGTTCACCAGACTTACCGTATTTACTCGAATCTAAGCCGCACCTGAAAAATGAGACTCGAAATCAAGAGGAAAAAAAAAATGTTCTCGAATCAAAGCCGCACCTGCAATTTGAGACTCAAAATTTAAGGGGAGAGAAAAGTTGTAGGCCACACCTCCAAATTGAAACAAAATTGGTCCACTGTAACATGAGACACAATTTAGGTCGAATGGATGAAGATGCAGCTACAGTAGTTTGGTTCAAGTCGTAAGCTTAGCAGTTAAGCTTTACCAAGTAGCCATTGCTATGCGTCAGGCGCTCCGTCTGTATTTATACGGGTACCCTTCCTTTTCCGCGTGCTTCGTCTGGTTTGAATCTATTGCTCATTTTGCTTTGATCTGATAAGTGCTGTTCTCTTTGTTATTGGTGTTTACGTCTTTCTAAGCTGAAAATGCATTATTGTACTGTCATGCATTGTTTGTCGCATTCTGATGATGAGTGTTTACGACCTGTCGCTGCTCGCGGCATTGCTTGCTTTTGTGCGCGCTACCGCCGCTTACAATAAAAAAAGAGAGGAATTGTCTCATTAGCAAAACAATGGCAAGAGACTGCTATTTGTTCTTACTTACACTGCTGATTTCTTTGATAATGGTCAACAAGAACCAAATAATAGACTGTGTATGACAGAAGATGTTCTGAAAGAGAGTTTAGCGAAAATTTTTCTCTGTTTGAAAATCATTGCAGACACCTCTTTAGTACATTATGTTCTGCACAGAAATTAGAGTCATCTTATATTTAAAAATCTAGTCAGTTGCTGTGCTTCATTTCTTTCTGTATCACTATTCAGCATGAGAATAGTATGAATATAAACATGGCATGGTATGTATATTCTTCCGCGTTTGCTGTTGTCTCACTCTAGTGTCGTAGTTTATTAGGCAGACAGGATTTAAATGAGAAAGCAGCAAACACGAAAGGATAATGGCATAATGTTTACATTCGTATTATTCTTATGGTGAAGAGAATACTGCATGTGATTTCACGATTCATAAAAGTTCCTGTTAGCAACCATCTCTTGTCACAGGTAGGAAAAAATTCAGAACGTAGAGTTGCTCATATTGACATACATCCCAAACAGTCTTGCCACTCGGATTTTCGTAGTAGATTTTTAGTGATTACTTCAAATGCAGAGTATGTTGTTGTCGTCTTCAGTCCGTAGACTGGTTTGATGCAGCTCTCCACGCTTTTCTATCCTGTGCAGTGCAGAGTAGCAACACTTATAAAATAAGAATAAAAATAAGTTAGAAATTAAACGCTGAAATTTAAAACAAAATTTGGTTGGGTTTGTAATACATCTCATACGAAATGTTTAAAATATCAGTCATGATTCTGAATCACTATCTCTCGATTCTTTGTGGCTCATTTCTTCATACAGAGCATCGTCCTCCATACCATCTAGTGCATTGGATATCGAACATTTTTTAAATGCTTGTTGCACAGTCTGATTTGGAACACACTTCCATGCATCATAAATCCATTGGCACACTTGCGACAAACTTGTGCGTTTTACACGTCCTGTTGGTGTCAGTTGTCTGTCGCTTTTCGAAAGCCTGTGTGTGTACATGCGTTTAAGCTTGCCCTTAAATGGTTTATTCAAACAGACGTCAAGTGGTTGCAGAATTGACGTCATCCCATCTGGAATTACTGCCAAGTTCATTTTGCTTTCCTCTAATGTTTGTTTTACTGCAGGTGTTGTATGACATGTGTATGCATCTAATACCAACAGAGTGCGTAAACCAAGCATTGTGCCAGGATGACGATTCCACACATGCTTAATCCATCCTAGCACCATGTCCTCTGTAAACCGCCCAGTTTCGTTTGCTCATGCAATTACAGTTTTGGAAACACTTCCGATTTTGGTAAAGTCTTTCACTTGGAAACTATGAATGGGAGTAATTTGTGTCCATCTGCTGTGCAAGCAAGCATGACGGACATCCGCTGTTTTACACTCCCTGATGTAAGAACACGTCTGTCTTTCTTTCCTTTGGCGTCAACCGTATAATTTGACGGCATGTCAAAAGACACGGGAGTTTGGTCAGCATTTCCTATCTGAACAAGAAGGTATTGCTTTTCTGTGCGCCGCCTAATTATGAAGCACTGAAATTCCGCAAGTATTTCTTAATAATTTTTCGGCAGCTTCTGTGAAACTGAAGCTCGCCTCCGAAGTGAAAAACCACAGCACTTCATAAAGGGATCAATGCAGCTGCAACTAGCCTTAAAATTTTAGATTTTTTGCTCTCTAGCAGTTTCATGTGCCTTAATTTTTAAAATTTTGGCGATCACAGGTGGGAATGTCTGACACTTTTCCTTAACAAATTCATTTAAAATCACTTCTGGTGCAAGATATCGGCCACACTTTGGCCCACTAAACGCTTTCCTGCTACTTGAACATTCAAGTGATATGTCTCTCTGCAGTCGCCATCGCATGACGTTGCTCTCAACAATCCTGCGTTGAAGACTTGCAGCAAGATTAGAACTTTGTTCCCCTCTTGAATTTGGCGCTATAATGGAAGCGCTTCATTATGGCTCATTAACACCAACAAACACTTCACAAAATTCCGCAAGCAATAGGTGCTGCTACTTGAAATCTAAATGAGCCCCAGCGTATCAACTTGTGCAACAATCTTAAAGCCTTGTGCATTGTTGGTATTTTTGTGTAAAGAAATTTATTTTTGTTTCTATGAATATTTGAAAGGCTGCTACATTCGAAGATGAACAATATGGAATTTCTATTTACTTTGTTGGATAATGTTTGAAAATGCAGTGGTCGAAACTCGGGGCGGAGAAAAAAGCTTGTCTTCTACCTTTTTTTAAATTTATTTACTGACGCAGAGGTTTTGGCGCCAGTGTTTATCTTCGTGCCTGCAAAGCATGCCTGTGCAGCGCTACATACACTCGATGGCAGAAGTTAGTTGTGGCGGCACCTACCAACATTTTTCAGAACTCCTGCTTACTTTGCACTTGATTCTAAGCCACAAACAGTTCTTTGGATTACAAAAACTGGAAAAAAAGTGCGGCTTAGATTTGAGTAAATACGGTAGTCCCAGGTGACTTCTTCCTGTTCTGTAACTTGAATCATTGGCTTGCTGGAAAAAAATTTTCATCAAATGAGGAAGTGATAGTTGCAGTCAAAGAGTATTTTGCAGAGATTGTCAGAGTGACAGAACATATTTTTCTTATAGACTGAATAAATGAGAGGATCATTTGACCAAGTGTGTATCCCTCAAAGGAGACTGTGTCGAGAAGTGAGGTGGATTGTTTACGAAACAAACATTTTTTTTTTTTTTTTTTCCCCCCCCCTCTCCAAACTTATCAAACCACACTCATACAGGGAGGGATGCAAAGAAGGTCTAGTCAGACAAGCACCCACAGATCAACTGAGACTAAAAGGACACCACAGAATGGCCTCGACTGCAGAAGAAGAAAATCTCCAATAACATAGGAGCAGAACAACAATCCCTGTGACTAGGGACCTGAAAATGTAGCATCTAGCTGTGGCAAAATTCACATATGTTGGTTTTATTTGTGAATGATTGGTCATACAGTTTTAAAAGGTTATAATGCTACATGCGTGAAAACAAACCCTTAGTGCTTCAAAATTGACTGTTTAAAAAAATGTGATGGTAGGGGAGCTTTTGACAGGAATGTTTGCTTTTGCAAAAATTTCAACAGGTTCTTTGTCTGAAATGGTCTTTGCTTGTTTCCTTCTTTTGGCTCTTATTTAAGCTTTCAGCAAATCGTCGTTACTGTTGAGAAGCTGAAGATCTATTTCGTGACATTATGTTTCTTTTCTCACTCAATTCGATACTTACATTATCCTCAGAATGTTAATTTCATCTTTTTGTGGGCATTCACAGTATTGTGACCCATAACTGACATGCTGTTATAGAAATGATAAGGCACATAGCTTGAAAAGAGAACCAAAAATAATTCTATTTGCGCATTAGGGGAAGAATTTTGGCATTATCAAAATACATTGATAGGTTTTGTCTCTATAGTGCAGAGTGCAGACACACTAAACTGCCAATCATCTGTTACCATAGACGAAATAGAATTATGACCATCTGAGGTGAGAGGAGTGGTGTTGGGGACAAGCCCCATCTTCTTCTTGCAAGGCAGCAACCTACACCTGTGTTCTGCATTTCTGCGAACTGAGATGGTCTTAGAACTGCAGATCCCTTCTGGTGTAGTATGAGTTATAATTGAAGTCAGTGATGGATCAGGATTTGTCTCTTCACTTTCTTAAAAATAAGGAAAGAAAACAACGGGTTCTGCACAGCACAAAGCATTTGATAATGGCCAGCACACAGTTGGTATCTTGGGTCAGCAATATTGTAAATGAAGTAGTTCTAATTGGGGGATTCTGATGTGCAGTTGGAAAGGAAGACCAGTTTCAAAAATTTCATTGGCATCTATCCTGCCCATAGTAGTACTATTAAAAATGGCAGAAGACATCTTGATGTGTGTGATGTCTCTGATCTCGAACTTATGTTTACTCAGTTCAAATCGCATCTCGGAAGGGGGGGGGGGGGGGAAACTTTATGCTTTCCTTGAGAAGATTTTGGTAAATTCTGCCTTACAATATTGAAACTGAATATTAGGGAAATTATGAATGTAAAAGTGAGGAAAGGAACCAACCATGACTCAGGTCTCTTCTTTATGTGGGGAGAAGGAAAAAAAACTGCCTCAGAATAAAGTTCTAAGAACAGACCCTGAAAAGTTAAATCAAAATTAAGCTAACCTGGTGGGATATCTGGAACAGTGTTGTACATACTGCAGAGGAGGAGACATCAACACTTCTTATGGACTGTAGACTCTCATAAAGCAGTAGCCTATAAAGCATGGTACACAGACAAAATAGAAGATGAGCACTTAGTGTACAAAGAAGAAGCGTACTGCAAATATGCTCCATAAAGTCGTAAAAACCAAAGTAAAAAACTGAGATCCTAACAAAGTACTTTGAGAAACTGCTTAACTGCAAAGAACTTTGGGAAAAATCATCAAAAATAGTCCCAGATCAAATAAACAATTCACCTCCTCCCAGTCCTGATAAATGTAGGGGATACTTGCAGAGCTAAAGAACAACAAAGCCGCTGTGGAAGACTTGAATCACAGCGAAAATGTTGAAAAATGGGAGAGAAACCACGATTACTGCTCTAGGTCAAAGAGATGAAAAAGATCTGATGAGCTAGAATAATACGAGTGTGAGTCAAATGAAAACCTTAAATTTGTAATAGCAAATCGAAATTACGTGCCGTTATCCTGTAAGTTGGTAAGCGTGCTACAAACAGCGGGCAGAATGGGCTGTAGGTGGCAGCATAGTGCAGATGCACACATACCATCGCAGTGTCAGTATAAAGATGGCTGCCCCACTTGCGACTTGCACCAGGGAAGAACAGCATTCTGTTATTCGCTTTGTGCATAGTGAAGGTGTGAAACCTATTGAAATTCATAGACGAATGAAGGTTCAGTACGGTGATGCATGTTTGTCACAGCAGCAAGTCTACGAATGGAGTAGGAAGTTTGCAAATGGTGTGACTTCAGTGGAAAATGCTCCTCATCCAGGTCGGGCCCAACAAGTTGTGACTCCACAGAACATTGCAGCAGTTGAAGCCATAGTGAAGGAAAACTGCCGAGTGACACTGAATGACATTGCACCATGTTTACGTATTAGTCATGGGTCAGCACACCACACTGTGCATGATGTGCTCCAGCTTCACAAAATGTCTGTAAGATGGGTGCCATGGCAGCTGACTCCTGACATGAGAGAACGATGTGTTGGTGCTTGTGAAGAACTTCTTCAGCACTTTGAACGAGAAGGTGATGGCTTCCTTGCAAGAATCGTTACTGGGGACAAAACCTGGGTTACTTCCACCAACCGGAAACGAAGAGAGCGATCAAGGAATGGTGCCATTCCTCATCACCAAAACCAAACAAGTTTTAAGCAGAACCATCAACAGGGAAGGTTATACTGACTCGCTTTTGGGACGAAAAATGCGTAATTTTGGAGCATTACATGCCTAGAGGGACCACTGTCACCAGTGCATCATACACAGAGCTCCTAAAAAATCATCTGCAGCCTCCAATGAAATCAAAGTGATGTGGATTGCTGTCAGAAGGTGTCCTTTTGCAGCATGACTATGCAATGCCCCACACTGCCTGTACAACAGTTGCAACAATCACAAACCTGAGTGTCTTCCTCATCCACCATACTCACCAGACCTTGCCCCAAGTGATTTCCATATGTTTGGACCACTCAAAGACGCAATGGGAGGAAAGAAGTTCCGTTCTGATGAAGAGGTATGCCATGCGGTGCATGAGTGGTTGCGCGGACTACCAAAAGAATTTTTTTCTAAAGGAATTTATGCACTTTGTAAGCACTGGAGGACTTGCATTGAGCGTGGGGGAGATTATGTTGAAAAGTGATCTTTGTACCACTTCTGCACAATAAATAATATTTAAAAAAATATTTAAGGTTTTCATTTGACTCACCCTCGTACATGGTGAATAGAAAACAGTGCCGATTCTCACCCTCTATACAAAAAAGGGAGATAGAACTAATGTCACCTTTACGGTAGTATTTGTGTTGTAGCTAAAACTCAAAAGTTACTCTTCAAGGTGCTACAGGCAAGGCATGTGGAGCAAGTAGGTCATCAAATTGACAAATATCAAGCTGGATTCAGGAAATGGGAGATCCTGTGTTGAGTAGATCCTGAGTCTGGAAAGAAAACATCTCTGAGGCACTGATAGTGGTCTTCATTGACTTTAAGAAGCCTACAATTCTGTTGATGGAGAGGTATTGTTTGATATCTTAATACAGCTTTGAGTGGACCCAAAAA